>NW_015164196.1:1054626-1071732 GCF_001447785.1 Gekko japonicus
GAGAGAAAGAATATGGGTTAGACCAGAGGTCCCCAATGCGACTGCATTTAAGACACCCAGCTGTTTGAGCTCGTGTGAGTAGGTAGGTTTAATGCTGTCAAGGTGCTTCCGACTTATGGATTAATGACCTCCAGAACATCCTATTGTTTCCAGCCTTGCTGGGGTCTTCCAAACTGAGTGGGGATGCTATGAATTAATGACCTCCAAAGTGTCCTCTCATCAACAGCCTTGCAAACTGAGGGCCCCTGTGGCTTCCTTGATGGTCCATCCATCTCATGTTGGGTGAGTCTTCCTCTTTCCCAAATTTCCCTGCCGCCTTCAACTATTCCTATCATTATTGTCTTTTCCAGTGACTCTTGTCTTTTCAGGTGGGTGGCCATGTTGGTTCGCAGTCTGAGTCCGGCGGCACCTTTAAGACCACCAAAGTTTAATTCTGGGTATAAGCTTTCGTGTGCACACACTCTTCCTCAGGAATCTTCTTCAGATATCTGGAAAAGCGTGCAGGCACACAAAAACTTATACCCAGAATTAAAGTTCGTTGGTCTTAAAGGTGCCGCCGGACTCAAACTTTGTTCTCTTGTCTCCTCAGAATGGGACCATAGTACGATAACCTCAGTTTCATCCGTTTGAGCTCATAAATGGATTTTTTAAAAAGAAGCTAAACTCTGAGCCATCTCAAAAGGGCTAAACTAACACAACATTATCGCTTCCTAAGGTCACCCAAAGCAAACCCAGGTGGGACATCAGATGAACAGCAAACAGCAGCAGCAGAACCTCCCAGACATAATATGACACACCACATGTAGCTGTTTAACTGCGACCAGACTTACCCAGTCTCTCAATGGCCTCGTAAGCATTGGACGGCAGCCCTCCGCCGCAGGCTTCGTCTAGAGAATCGCAGTCCACAAGCTCTTTGGAAGAAGAACAGCAGCTTATCAGCCCAGTCAGAAACTGAAGCCAAAGCCAGGCCTACTACTACTACTCCTGGGAGTCAACCCATCCCCCTCTCCCAAGTCTCGTGTCTAAGTTGGCTTCAGGCTGTGCAGAGCATGGAAGAAATCTCAGCTAGTCATGACCTCCGGATACATCCTGATGAGTTCCTCAGTGACGGACAGCCCAGTGCAGATTGCATGAGTTTCTCCCTCCCCAACCGGCACTGAGACCAAACTGCAGGAGCCACACCAGCTAACGGACCTGGTGTGGGACAGGGCTCAGCCACCATAACCTCCAACAGGCAGCAAGGGCCATCTTGAAAGTGTGGGTGGGCCAGAAGATATGCTTTCAAGCCAAGGCAAATGCCATCTCCAAATGACCATGATGTCGCTCTGCAGCCCAGGCAATGGTCCGGGCTTCACAAGCTGCCTACCTTGCTCAGAGAGAGAAACCAGGGAGCCCGTGCGAAGGAACCACTGGCCTTCCACATTGCCTGTCGCAGAGAAGGCCCAGCAGGATCCACAGTCACCCTGCAGTCATGAAAGGAGAAGAGGGGAGGTAGGTGACTCTACACAGTTTCACCTTGACCCCAGAGAGGAGAGTGTTTGTGCAAGAAGACTGTGCGGAAGCCTCAAAACCTTCAAGTCCTGAAAGGTTTGAGCCCGGAATCTCTCACGATCACCTCCTCCCAACCCTTCTCAACAAAAGATCACGGAGCCCTTTTTTCCCTGCAGCTGTGCCCTCAACCGTGCAACTCCTTCGCCTGGATACCTGGTGCCATCCTGTTCTCTTGGACAGTCCAGGCGGAGTGCTGTTTTGCTGGCCTAGCTCTTTTACTTCCATTTAGCTTTACACTGGGCAAACAGGGCAACTGCTGTTTTGGTGAGGTGATTTGTAATTTGCTGTCTGGAACTGTTGTTTATTTGCCAGTGAAGACTGAGATTAGATAGTTCCATGTGCAGGAGAAACTTCGGCAGATGCTGCTCTATTTGAAGTGGATAACTAAGTTATTGATGTTTCCATGGCCCTGAGCATCATGTCTTGGCGGAAGGAGTTACCCAAGGCACCATGATCAAACAGAGACTCCCGGCTGGCTGCTCAGTTACAGAACTGCTTTCCACTGTGGAGCCTCAAAACCCAGACACTGCCTGACCACAGAGCTGCCTCTGCAGTGGGGAAAAAGGGACACAGACCTGGTTCTTCACATCCGTGACAGCCCCATGATCCCTCCAGTCCCACGTGCTAGGGGCTGCGTCACTGGGGACCGTGGCCGGTTTCATTGGGCGGCGTGGCATCTTGGCCAATAATGGGTTCAAGTAGGTAGTACGGAACTCCTCCTCTAGAAAGGGACAGAAAAATGCACACTGCGGACTAGATACAGATCAGAGCTTTCAGCAGACTTTACAAAAGCAACCCTCCAACAAACCATCTAGATCCAACAAGCTGACAAAGCTGTTCAGTGCTCGACTGTGCAAAAATAAAAGGGCTGTGAGTTTTGACCTTTGAATAAGGAGGACGGGTAAAAATAAAGCCTACAGAACTGCCCAAAGCCCTGGGATGTCTATTCTATTCTAATGCCGACTGGCTGCTCTGGAAGTTTTCACTGTGCGGTTCAGACTGTGCAACTTCTGTTTTTAATTAAAGGAGGGCCAGGAGTTGATATACATTGGAAGCAGTCTTATTTCTGAACTGGAACATTGATCCATCTGCCTTGACAATGCCTGTTTGTTTTCTCAATAAGGCTCACTTCCCTAGCCCAGCCAACCTGTAATTGTCTAACATGTGACCTGAAAACCCCCAATTCAAACATGTCCTCTACACCACGGAGCTACAGGTCTTCTCCGCAGGGGAACATGGGAAAACTAATCAGCCGAGAGAAACCTCATCACCTCTGCTTTCTCCCAGCTAACACATCCCTACGTTTTTGAAGTCATGTTTCCTTCTATAGCACTATTTACTAACTTTTAACAGCCTGATTGTTTTCAGGCAGACAAGGGTGTCCATACATGTACATGGCTTGTCTTTACTGACTGCGGAGGGATAAGAAAGTGACCTTTTTCAGGGATTCTGAACCGCCAAAGAATTGAGCTGAGTTTTGCAACACATTCATCCCACTTGACAGCCTGAATAGCCCAGCTTAGCCTGGGCTCATCAGAGACTGGGACCTAAGCAGGGTTAGCCAGGGTCAGTACTTGGATGGGAGACCACCAGGAAGACGGGGGTCGCCACACAGAGGAAAGAAATGGCAAACCGTCTCTGCTCATCTCTTGCCTGGAACACCCTGTGGATGGGTGTGCAATGAGTCTGTTGCGACTCAATGGCATGTTCTTCTTCTTCCTCATCCCACTTGGGCAAGAATCCTCACAAAGAAGAAGAGGAAGTGGAAGAGATTGGATTTATACCTCGCCCTTCACTCAGAGTGGCTTACAAACTCCTTTCCCTTCCCCTCCCCACAACAGGCACCCTGTGAGGTAGGTGGGGCTGAGAGAGTTCTTTCCAGAACAGTCCTTGAAAGAACAACTCTGACAGAACTATGGCTTGCCCAAGGTCACACCAGCAGCTGCATGTGGAGGAGTGGGGAATCAAATCCGGTTCTCCCAGATTAGAGTCCGCGCACTTAACCACTACACCAAACTGGCTCTCAAGGTATCTTGTTAGCCATTAGGGTGGTTCGAAGGCTATGTGACTACTTCTGCTAGCAGAAGAATACAGTCTGCCTACTGAAGAGCACGTACAGGATCCAAAGGAGGGGGGGGGGGAAACGGCAGCCAAGTCTTCTCCCCATTCTCATCTACCTGTCAAGTCACTGAATTTGGTGACCCCGTATTCTGCTGTGCCCCGATCCAGCTCTTGAATGACTTGGGCCTTCTTCAGGTTCTCGGCAAAGATCTGGAAGCGCCTTTCAGTTTCTGCAACGAAGAAACCCGATGGGAACAGTTGAAAACCATCATAATGGTTAATAATTAGAATGTTCTGCAGCATGCAGGATGTTTCAGCATTATTTATCTCCGTCAGCGGTGGAGTTAGGGCTGTATGGGTCATGACTCATGGGCACAGCAAGTTAAAGCAAGCCAAGGCACTGTGCCAGGGAGCAGAAGAAAACAAAATCCCTCTGTTCTTCAAACCAAAGAGGCAGGTCTGACCCCAAACGCTCTTAACAAAACTTGCATGGGATTGAGATAGCCAAAGAGAAGGCAGTTTTGGGGAGACGGGACCCCCTGGGTTCTCCCAGCAGCCTCCTTGTCTATTATTTTGAGCTTCCTTATCTTAGCGTTCACCTCTTTGGTTCTTGTAGCTCCTCTTGTAGGTGGTCAGGAAGTCCTTGAACAGGGAAACCAGCTGGATGGAGGCATTCTGGGAAAGTTAAGAATGCAGAACTGAGAAGCTGCCAAGCCATAAGCAAAGTGACACAAATGTACAGAAATGGCAACAATCCAGTAGTTCCTACAGAAAGCTGCCTTACATTGCCGCACACCATTTTCTACAGGTTCTGGGGAAATCAAGGCTCTGGGGTGTGAACAAAAGTGCCCCCACCTTTGCTAAGGAAGAGGCTGATCTCCAATGTAAATCATACCGAGAAAAGGTGAGAGAGGCCCAAGAAAAGCATGCCAAGCTTTAGAATCCCCAGCAATTAGGAAAATTCAATACAGTGGAAGCATTACAACAAATGGATTCATTTTGTTAAACAGCCATCAACCAGAAGGAGAAACAGCAGTTAATCCTGATGAGAAGAAAAGGCTACGTTAAGCCACCGGATTGTCATAAAAAAGGAGTTATTTGCAGAGGTTGCAAAGAAGCGTTTTTGGCTTGTGTGCAAAATAAGGAACTTCGCAAAGTGATGAAAAATGATTAGCTAGCAATCCCGGTGCAGGCCCAAAGCAGCAACCCGTACTGAGAGACTAACATCACAATCTGAAAAGAGCCCCGCACGACATCAGAGCACAGGTCCATCTAGTCCAGTATCCCAGCCAGATGCTTTCATGAGCAAGAAATACAAAGGCAAGCAGGAAGGATGCAGATTAACCATCAGGGATTCTGGGGCCTGCTGTATCCTAGCAAGAACTTGCAAACTAACTTTAGAAGGGAAGACCACCACCCACCTGCAGAAACCTCTTCTCCTGGAATGGCTCCTCAGCTTCCAGTGCAGGTGCCTTGGGATGAAACACCTCCCAGTGTTCTAGTTTTACCGTCTGGACTACCTCAAATGGCTCTGTAAGGGAAAGCAAGAGCAACATTTTCAGTACAAGCGGCTGCTTCAGTAACAAAGTCCAGGAAGCCATGGGTTAACACCTCAATCCGTTCTGCTCCAATGGCATTCTTTGACTCCCACCAATCTATCTCCTTACCAAGGCCTGTCTAGATCTGATATGCAGAAGGGTCTTTCCATCTGACAACCTGCATACAGTTATTCCTGTCAAGTCCCAATGGCCTAAGATTAATTCATGCATCAGTCAAAGCAGTGGGGGCCAGGTACAGCATTTGACTGTCTCTATGGTCAAACACACCATAGCTTCTCACCCTACGGTCCATCCCTTTCTCAAATTAATCTTAACTGGGGAGGGGTTGCAAAGTCCCAGATCTTTTTTTTTTTAGTTGAAGGTTTTATTTCAGTTTTCAGCACTCAAGTATACACACCAAAAAGACAAATTAAATACAATCACAAAATACATCCAGATTTGACAAATTTTAACTGAATCCGATTAATCACTTTTAACCACTGGGATTGTAATTCATCAGAATTTTCATTTCTTTGAAAAAATGTAAGCTTTATCATAAGGTAAACTTCTCCTTTTGTCTAACTACTTGCTGACTTCAGGCATCTTGTTTGACTCTCAATACTGTGCAAATGTTAAACGTGCAGCTGCAATCAAATGCAATATTACAGGCCGCAATTTCTTCGTAATTTCTGGAACAGAATTTAAAACAGGGGTCCTCAACCTTTTTGACCCTGTGGGCACCTTTGGAATTCTGACACAGTATGGTTGGCACAGCCACAAAATGGGTACCACTAAATAGCTGCCATAGGAGGCAAAGCCAGCCACAAAATGGCAGCTGCAGATTTCTTCAGTTACGCAGCGAAGGATTTTGTGCTGTGTTGGGCAAAAGCCCCACTTGGCCCTGCCCACTTTCTAAAAACACTTGGCAGGTGCCAAAAAAAGGTGCCAGTGGGCACCCACAACACCCATGGTCTCCACACTGGTGACCCTGATTTAATAACATACATTTGGGAGCATGTTCTACCCTTCATTGCAACCCAGCACTCAACAAAACAGCTACTTTTCCCCCAATACTGGATCGGTCTTGGGCAGAACCACCACATGTGGATAAAATCAGCTAATTCTGCATTGCAGAACTAACATAAAACACAGCAAGAACTATAAATTTTAGCAAATTAACCTTGGGGTTAAATACAACGGGTGTATCATTTTCCACAGGTTCTCCCTAAAAGTAAACATATAGTAAACACTGGTCCTGGTGAAAATGCGAAACTTCTGTTGCAACTTCATACCCCAAAGTTGAATTCCATTTATACTTTAACTTCAGTATCACTGCTGATTCTTGTTTTACTACCTGCTCATAGAGTTAAGAAAATAAATGCTTTGGAGCAGAGGTCCATCAGTGGCTATTAGCCACAAGGTATAGATAGGGGCTCTGGGGCAAGTGATGCTCTGTCTTCTTGGTGCTTGGGGGGGGGGTCAACAGTGGGAGGGCTTCAAATGTCTTGGCCCCACTGGTGGACCTCCAGATGGCACCTTGTATTTGTGGCCACTGTGTGACAGAGTGTTCGACTGGATGGGCCTTTGGCCTGATCCAACATTGGCATCTCTTATGTTCTTATGGATGTTGAGTTATGATTTTGTTTCAAACTTTTTTGACTTATACTAAAGCCACTTTGAATTAGATTTGTTAAAAAACTCTTCCATTTGGGAATAATAAAACCGTGTGCCCTAACCATTACTTTCCCTGTTAACCTCTTCATATGAAATAACAGTACCAGAGACTATTAAAATGTGATAGCAATCTAATTTATGGGTTTCCCATTTGGTCAATTATGTTAACCTAAATCTTTGGAGCAAATCCAAGTCGTTAGCTGCAGATGCTAATGGTGAAGTGCTGGAGAAAGCTTCTTCCCAGATCTTCAAAGGAAAATTTTGCAACTTGTATAACTGCATTCAAAAATGGTTTTAAAAATACTTTGCGATTATGAGACTCCAGCCCGCAAACTTGCAATCCTATTTGCACAAGAGGCCAATAAAAAGTATCATAAGAACATAAGAAGAGCGTTGCTGGATCAGTCCAGCATCCTATCCCACACACTGACTAGCCAATTGCCCTGGAGGGCCAACAAACAGGGTGTAGAGGGCCTAGAGGCCAAGGACTTCCCCTGATGTTGCCACCTGGCACAGGTATTCAGAGGTTTACTGCCTCTGAATGTGGAGGTTCCCTTTAGTCACCATAGCTACTAGATGCTGATAGACCCATTCTCCATTAATGTAATCCCCTTTTAAAGCCTGGGGCCATCCCTACATACCCTGGGAGCAAATTCTACCTTTTAGTCACTTGTTGGATAAAGAAGTATTTCCTTTACTTGGGGGTCCTGGCCATCCTGAATCTACTAGCCATCAACTTCGTTGGATGCCCTCGAGCTCTAGCATTTTGGGAGAGGGAGAAGAAGTTCTACTTTCTACCCTACGCATAATTTTATCACGCACACCACCTTTAGTCATCTCTTTTCTAAACTGAAAAGTCCCAGACTCTTCAGACTCTCCTGATAGGAAAGGTGCTCCGACCCCTTAAACAACTCGGTTGCCCTCTTCTGCACTTCGCTTTTTGAGATACAATGATCAGAACTGCACACAACATTCCAAATGAGGCCACACCACGGACCTATACAGAGGCATCATTGGCTGTTTTATTCTCAGTCCCTTTCCTAATAATCCTCAGCAAAGAGGTTGCCTTTTTACGCTGCTGCGGCACACTGAATTGACACGGCTGTGGAGCCAGGCACTACCACTCCAAGGTCTCCTTCCCTCCATTAGCCTATACTTGGAGCTGGGATTGTTTGTTCCAGTCTCAGCCATTCTGGATGCTGCTTGTTTACATGGGGCTGGGTCCAGGAGCAGCCCCGTAGCTAAGGACTTTTTAGGGAGGGGGCCTGGGGGGGGGGGGCCCGCCTGCGCTCCAGGGCAAAGGCTGCAGCTTCCCTCCCTCTCCCCCTCCCCTCCCGCAAGGGCAGGCCTGCCCTGGGGGCCGTCTGGGTCCAGCTCCCTCCCTCCCCAAGGAGCCCCAGTGCACAGCACCAGGAGCAGCCTCTGAAATCACTGCCCCTGTCCTCCCTGCCAACAGGCTGACAGGCAATCAGGGGGAGTCGGGGTAGGGGAGCCGAGGCTCAGGAAGGGGCCCTATAAAAACTCCTAGGGGGCCGGGCCCCATGGGCCCCGCGTCAACTACGGACCTGTCTGGTAGGTAGGCAGCAACTCCTGTCCCACGGCAGATCCCTGCTCCCCTGTACACACTGGACATGAGGATCCCCCAAACTCCCCAGGAGCAAAATTTCAAGATGCTCAGCAGGCTGCAGAGATAAGGGGGAGGCAAGAAACCTCTGCTCTGCAAGCTTTGATCCGCCCCTTGTACTTTGAATCAAACATTCTTTTGGGGGGCCAGGAAGCTGCTGTTTCATCTCACAACATGAAGGTAGGAGAGGTTTTGACCTTTGCGTTAGCTATTATATTTATATTCCAGACAAGCTGCCCAGACCTGACATACCAGCAGGACGGCACTCTTGTTTCACCAGTTTCTTCTTGTTCGCCCATGGTTGACTCCAGACCTCAAAGTAACATGCCTCAAGGGGGAGAGAACAAAGAGTTGTGAGTGAATGGAAAGCACAGAAACCAGGCAGAGACTAGATGTGCAGCGGACAGGAGCAAGGCTGGAAATCAGAAAATCCTGGCTTGCCATCTATTCTAATAGCAAAGAGAACCTCTATTAGGTTGGGAAAAAGTAGTCATGCAAAGTTGGGAGCTCCTGAAAAAAAAGGAAGTCTGGCAAGGGCAGGGTCTTTGCACTCCTAAAGGATTCCTCCCTCTGAGCTGTGCAAGGCTGTCAGCTGACCACACAAGCAGCTGAGCTGTCCCTGTTTGAGGGAAAGTTCATGCAAAGCAACTTGGCAGACAGGGTGTCACAAGACAACACACGGGGAAACTGACTAGGACTTAGCTCTCCAGTGAGTGGATACTAAACAGAGACTGTGGTCTTGCAAATTATAATGTGTGTCTTAAGAAGCAGAAATTAAGGTTAAATGCAAGGTTTATTTGCTTGAATGGTAGCACACCTACCATAATGGCAGCTGGAAGCATAGCTGGGAGAAAGATCTGATAGTTACTGTTTACCTAGGTAAAGGTTTCCCTTGCTTGGAAGCCAGTCGAATTTGACTCTAGGGGGTGATGCTCATCTCCGTTTCCAAGCCGAAGAGCCAGCGCTGTCCGAAGACGTTTCCGTGGTCATGTTGTCAGCCTGACTAGATGCTGAGGCGCACCGAACGCTGTTACCTTCCCACTGAAGCGGTACCTATTTATCTACTTGCAATTTCTTGCTTCCGAACCGCTAGGTTGGCAGGAGCTGGGGCCAGAGACGGGAGCTCACTCTGTCATGCGGCACTCGGGTCTCGAACTGCCGAACTACAGACCTTCCGATCTGCATTTCAGTGTCTTAACAGTTTATCTAGGAGCCTGTAAAGGTGGCAGGGATGCCGCATGGCCCCTGCTCCTTAACGCAGAGACCTTACTTTGAAATCCGCAGCATGGATAAGATGGAGGAAGGAGCTCACAGCCTGCTCCAGATGCCCCAAAGGATGAACGTTCTGCTACCCATCTGCAGGAGGATCCTATCCGCTCATCTCAGGGATGACAGAACCCAACATGCCCCAAAGCGGTCTCTGCTTGAATCGTAATAAAACGAGTTAATAGAAACTGGAAGTACCAGCTAGCGGTATATGTTGTGGCTCAAAAAAGTGTTTCCCTCCTCTACCATGACCTGGACTACAGAACTGTCAGCTAGAGCAAGTCTCGTTTCAGAGCTTGGTGGTGGTTTAGCAGGAAAAGCAGCCTAAAGACTTATGATCACATCGTGCGACTTACACATAGCCACTTTGCACACCCCAGGCATTTGCATATCGGAAAGGAAGCAGACTTAGAACAGAGAGTATGTTCAGCAAATTCCATCAGCACTTCCAAAGTTTTCAAATTCTTAAGCAAGGGAATTATCTATGTTTTTTATCCTTCCCTTCTTCCAAAGAGCTCAGGGTAGCAAACTTTGCTCAATGCACCCCCACATTTTACCCACAACAATCCTGTGAGATAGCAAAGCTGAGGGAGATTGACTGGTCCAACATCACACGATAAACTGAGTAGGGATTTTCACTGCGTTTCCCAAGCCCTTGTACAATACTGTCATCACTATGGGATACCAACCCTCCAATTTACATCTTAAAGTAGCCACATCCGGTTATTAGTTTAACCACCAACCTGGTGCCTAATTACAGAGAGTGATTAAAATGTGGAATTCACTGCCAGAGGATGTAGTAATGGCCACAGGAATAAACAGCTTTAAAAGGGGATTAGATAGATTCATGGAGGATAAGTCTGTCAATGGCTACTAGCCATGGTGACTGAAGGGAACCTCCACATTCAGAGGCACTAAACCTCTGAATCCCAGAACCAGGAGGCAATGTCAGGGGAAGGTCTCAGCCTCTATGTCCTGTTTTTGGCCCTCCAGAGGAACTGGTTGGCTGCTGTGTGAGACTAGATGGACCACTGGTCTGATCCAGCAGGGCTCTTCTTATGTTCTTACCTAACCATTTGAGCCAGATGTCTGCTAAACTGCTTTTGGTTGAACTGGTAAATCCCCCAAGTGATCTCGGTACAACTACCTGGACCCTAGGCACCTATCAGGGAGATGCCCACCGTGTCAGAGGCTTTAACCCTCTGCAATAACCTGCAAACGGAAATCAGAGCCAAAAGCCTGAGTAGAATCTTGATCCTTACAATTTGTTTAGGCTCTCCCGGAGTGATGCAACCAGAAACATCTTGGGCCTCAGCCTGAGTTCCAGTGCACAGATTCTTCAGCAGGGTCACATCCAGGTAGTACTTGATGCCGTTCACAACCTAGAAATGGGAAAGAGGTCTCAGACAGAAGTTTGGGAAGCTGTCAAGTGGTGGTGCCTGCAGGATGCCTGACAATTCTGGTAGTGCTGGAAAAAGCTGGGAGTGTCCTTGTGGGGTTTTTTTGACAGCGGCAAGCACTGAGGCCAAAAAGAAATGGCGTTGGAATTTCAAGTTGAGGCTCACAGCTGTGAGCCGTCACCTTAAAAAAGAAAGCAAGTTTCAGGAACTCAACCCATATGTGCAGTCAGCACTTGGCACACAACTGGTGCTACGAAATATTTGCTACTGGCAAAAGCAGGGTTTCACCTTGTTTTTTAATGACCTATTATGCACACACAGCTTACTGCAGAGAATCCAGGCAGTCAAGTCTTTAAACTTGGCTTTGGATTCCGTGCCGGCTGTACACACCATTCTTTTTTCTCTGGTGTATTTATTCTGCTCTGCGCTCCCTTCTAACCCGCCACCTGGTTTAAACAGGTGGTAGGAGAGGGCAGCCCAGCTGGGCTTGCTGTGCGTGCAGGGAGCCAATGACTCCCTACAGGCACAGCTCTGCGCTGCTTCCTCCCGCTTCCCAGTTTAAACTGGGCGGCAGGAGAGGGAAGCCCAGCCAGGAGTAATTTCTATTTTTTACAAGCAATCTGAGACTAGCGTTACTGTCATATCGCTAGACTCAAATCACTTGGGAAAAATTTAAATGTCAAACAACGCGGGACACACCGATGAATGGCAGAAGGTGCAAAGTGAGTGGAATGACCTGGATGTGGGAGTGGCCTACGAGGGGTGGGAAATGGGCCGGAGGGGGAAATCTGAGGGAATCTGTATGCTTTTGAATTACCTTAGGCTTGGAAGCAAAGCAGGGGGGAAACGGCACAAAAGCACACTCAGAAAATCTGGTGAAACAGTGACTGGAAAGTGAACTGAGCACGGAAGGGAGGCAAATCAACGCAGAAGGAAAAAGAAAACCTGATGGACATGCATGGTGAAAGCAAGGCAAAACACCCATGCATAATAGGCGAATGTTTGTCACACTTGACTCTTGTACATTTTAAGATAGAAAAGGGGCTATTACAATCCTGTTTCCTGCTGCCCAGTTTTCTTGATGAATTTCAAAGGCTAACATCTGGGGGGGAGCAAGTCTAGTAGCACCTTAAAGACTAACAAAATTTGTGGCAGGGTATGAGCTTTTGTGAGTCACTGCTCACTTCTTCAGATACAACTAGAATGTGAGTTCATCTGCCCTATCCTGGATAGTGGAGTGATTTCAGCAGTCTCCCTTTCTAATCTCCCTTTGAAATTCCTTTGTGGTTTCTAATGTCAGACCATTTATTCTTTGTCTTTGGGACTGGCCTGTTTGTCCAATGTAGAGGGTGGAAGGGCATTGCTGACACGTGACGGCATAAATCTCTAATGTGATTTATGCCATCATGTGACATTAGAAACCAAAACATTCAAAAACCAGAGAGGGGAACATTTTACCCTTCCAGGACATTCAGTTGCTGATCTAAGAGTAGCAGTTCTCTTACAAAGGAATTTCAAAGGGAAATTAGAAAGGGAGACTGCTGAACTGGAACTGATAATAGAGCTCCAGACAATGCATCATCCTGGACTGAATTGAGGTCCTTTCCGCATTTGCCCGCCACTCCGGATTTTCTCAGTGTTTGAGTCAAGGCAATTTAAATCCACTGCAAAACAGCATCCAAATAACCCAGGGCAACAGAAGGCTGAAACCAGGCTGACCACTGAAGAGAGGTAAATGTAATGCAAAAAGAAAGGGGGGGGGGGGGGGGGGGGACCAGAATAAAAAGAAGGCTGAATGCAATGCAGAACGGGGGAAAAACATGGATTAAAAAGGCTGAATTCGATTTTAGTGCAGAATTGCTTGGAAGACACTGCAGAGAGTGCAGAAAGGGCCCTAGGTTTCCTGTCTCATTACCAAAGCTGATTTATCCATACTTACTCCCCCTCGGCATATCACACTTAACCTAATCATACCTGCTGTTGTCATTTGCCTGCTATTGTCATTCAGCATCTAAAAGCACTCCACTTTCCAGGATTCAAGGGCAGATGGACTCACATTCTAGTTGTATCCGAAGAAGTGAGCAGTGACTTACAGAAGCTCATACCCGGCCACAAATTTTGTTAGTCTTTAAGGTGCTACTAGACTTGCTTCCCCACCCCCCAGATGTTAGCCTTTGAAATTCATCAAGAAAACTGGGCAGCATGAAACAGGATTGTAATAGCCCCTTCTCTATCTTTAAATTTTCAAGAGTCAAGTGTGACAAACATTCACCTATTATGCACGGGTGTTTTGCCTTGCTTAGAGTTTAAAGTGCTACTGGACTCTTGCTCTCTTCTACTGCTGCAGACGGACTAACACAGCTATGCATCTTGATCAGTCTCTAGGAAGGCCAGAAAAATAACCTGGTACAACAGTTGGCAATTATGTAGAAGCTTGGCAAGAACTTCTGGTCAATCTCTCAGATTTAGAAACTCAGTTAAATAACAAGAAAAGTGCACACTATGTCAAGTTCTCATATTTGGAAAACTAGATCCTACTGATAATATAACTTGTATTAAAGAGCAGGAAAAGTACCAGTCTGGGATCTTGACCTGATGTTCCTGCTATCTGCCAGCCCTATGGGATGCTTCTGGTCTGTCTTTGAGTCACTGACCTAGTTTTCTTGTACAAGTAATTGGGGGTGAATTTACACCACCACAGCCATGCAGACACACGCCATGGGGTTTATTCTTTGAAGGTCAGCCTCAAACCTAACTGGTTGCTATCCAGCTAATGATACGTCAATTGGAGACAGGAAGCCTCTCGAAAGGTTCAATTTTCAACACGCCTTTTAAATTACTCTGTTTTGATGAAATCTACCTACAGCTGCTTCAGAGTAATCAAATTACACTGTACGACTGCACAAGAACAAATGGGTGTAACAAAGCACAAAACAGGGTGTGTGTAGAAGAGACAGAGGGAGAGAAAACCCATATAGGTTAGGGGGAAAGGGCTCTTCCCTCCCTCCAGCAATAAACAGGAGAGTCATACCTGCCCACAAAGCCACATGCATCCTCATCTGCTGTACTGCAAGTTAGCCCTCCTCCCCACCATATTTCCCATACAACGTTTTCTGCCCACCCTTTTCCTATACCCTCCCACACAAGTAACCTCAGCCTTCCCACTTCCAGGCAAAATTACAACTGTCCAATTACCTGTACTGCACAAAACACTTTATCCCATAAAATAACACTGTTTCTGTACTAGTCATTTTAGTATGGCTTAATAAATCTGTTATCTGGATGCTATCTACCTTGGGTCCTGAATAATCAGATCATAATATAATAATTATATAGATAGGATCGTAGAGAGTTTGAAGGGACCTCCAGGGTCACTTAGTCCAACCCTCTGCACAATGCAGGGAACACACAACTACCTCCCCTCCCGCACCCCCAGTAAACCCTGCTCCATGCCCAGAAGATGGCAAAAAACAAACTCTACTCCAGGTTCCCTGGCCAAACTGGCATGGAGAAAATTGCTTCCTGACCTCAAAGTGGCGATCAGCATTTCCCCATTCCCTGGGCGTATAAGAAAGGGCTGCCAGAACTAAGCACGGATGGAACCCTTCCTGCCCTCCCTCTAATGATCTGCCCAAGTTCACAGAATCAACATTGCTGTCAGATGACCATCTAGCCTCTGTTTGAAAACCTCCAAAGGAGAACCCACCACCTCCCTAGGAAGCCTGTAGATAGACATTACGTCTTTTCACCCTTGGTCTGCCACTCTCCTCCAGGGTCCCAGTTCATCTAAGGATGCCAGCCTCCAGGTGGGACCTGGGGACCCCCCAGAATTACAGCTCATCTTCAGCCTACAGAGATCAGTTTCCCCGGAAATAACAGGATGCTTTGGAGGGTGGATTCTATGGTACTGAATCCCACTGAGGTGAGGTCCCCGTCCTCCCCAGGTTCTATCCCCAAATCTCCAGGAGTTTTCCAATCGGGATCTCGAAACCCTAATTTGCCTCCATGCCATCTTCTGGGAATGGAGCAGGAATCACTGGGTGTGTGTGTTGGGAGGAGGTATTTGAGAATTTCCTGTATTATGCAGGGGGTTAGAGTAGATAACCTCGGAGGTCCCTTCCAATTCTATGATTCTATCTATATAATTACTTCTAGACCTCAACCATCTTTTTGTTTCGCCCGGGGGGGGGGCTTAATTCCTGTACAAATCAATCCCCCCCATATTCCATGCACCGCCCCCAGTCAGCCTCCTCCACCCCAGAAGTACCCCCAAGTTGCAGTTATGAATTCCCCGCATTATGCAGCAGCTTGGACTAAATGACCCTGGAGGTCCCGACCCTGGAGGTCCCTTCCAGTTCTATGATTCTAGCTATATAATTACTTCTTGTCCTCAGCCTCCTTTTTGTCTCTCCGGGTGGGGGGCTTAATTCCTATACAAATCAATCCCCTTCTCCCTGCAATATCCCTTGCGCCGCCCCCACCCAGCCTCCTCCACCCCAGAAGTACCCCCAAGGTGCAGTTGTGAATTCCCTGCATTGTGCAGGGGCTTCGACTGGATGACCCTGGAGGTCCCGACAAGTACCCCCAGCCAGGCTGCGCAACGTCCCCTGCCGCCATTGCCTCCCGCAACCTTCCCCCCTCTGCGTGACGTCACCACCGCCCCGCTTTCTCTCTCCCCCCCCCTCCAGCCCCTCAGCTTCTGCCCCTCCTCTCCCAGCAGCCCCTCCGACCTGGGTCTTGACTCCTCTCAGCGTCCAGACGCGACCCGTCTGAGTGGCTTCGGCCAAGGCGAAGCGCGCCGCCTCTCGAGCTGCTGCGTCTCCCACGTCCAGCACGGCCGCCTTGCCCGGCCCGGCCGAGGCGAGGCAAAACAGAAGGAACGGGCAGAAAAAGAGGAGCGAAGCCGGTGCCATCGTCCCTCCGGCTGAGGAGAAAAACTGTTTTGACGTTCACCCGGCTGAGGGGGAAAGGGGCGGGGCTCCCGCGGCAGTGGGAGGGGCCTGGGCGCAAGCCCCGCCCCATGCTTTGACGTCATCGACCCCATGCCTTTGCCCGAGGCTTTGGGGAAAACTGGCGTCGTCGCGCCTGGTGAACTGCGGGGAGGCTTCTAATTGGGAAAGAGGGACCGAACCGGTTTGATTTCCTTCCGGCGGGAGGCGCGGGGAACGGTTTCACAAGTCCTGGACCGTTTCTAAGCAAGCACGTTAGTTTCAGGTGGGGGCAGGCCTCGGTTCCTGCCGGAGCGCACCGGAGCACCGCTCAGCCAGTCAGGAGCCCAGGGGGCGGGCACATAAGCCCAGCCCCCTGCTCCCACAGCCATCAGGTGGGCAACGGTGGGGCGAAACGTCTGGCTCCCCCAGCTCTCCTTTTGTTGTTGTTCAGTCGCACAGTCAAGTCCACTCTTTGCAACCCCATGGACCAGATCACTCCAGGCCTTCCGGTTTTCCGTCCTCTGAAGTTTGCTCAACTTCATGTTCGTTGCATCGATGACACTGTCTAACCATCTCATCCTTTGCTGTTCCGTCCTCTTTGACCTTCAATCTTTCCCAGCATCAGGGTCTTCTCCAGTGAGTGCTCCCTTCTCATTTGGTGGCCAAAGTATTTGAGCTTCAGTTTCATTATCTGGCCTTGCAGGGAACAGTCAGGGTTGATTTCTTTTAGGATTGACTGATTTGATCTTCCTGCAGTCCAAGGGACTCTCAAGAGTCTCCTCCAGCACCATAGTTCAAAAGAATCTATTCTTCGGCGCTCGGCCTTCCTCTCGCAGCCATACATGACTACTGGGAATACCATTGCTTTGACCATGCGGACTTTTGTTGGCAGGGTGATGTCTCTACTTTTTATCATGCTGTTTAGGTTCGCCATCGCTTTCCTCCCAAGGAGCAGGCGTCTTTTAATTTCATGGCTGCTGTCACAGTCTGCGGTGATCTGGGATCCCAGGAACGTGAAGTCTGTCACTACTTCCATAACTTCCCCTTCTATTTGCCAAGGA
>NW_015164196.1:1072375-1079614 GCF_001447785.1 Gekko japonicus
AAGGGGCAGCCGAATATAAATTTCGGCCCCATTATATCCTATGGGCCATTGAAGTCAATGGCAAAAACATAGGATATATTCTGGGGGTTGGAGGAAAGGGAGTTTGAGGGAGAGGCTCCAAACTCACAGGGTAGCTGCTGGAGCCTCTCCCCAAGATACCAACCAAGTTTGAAGAACATTAGACCAGGGGGGTCCAATTCTACAGGCCCCCAAACAGGTTGCCCCTATCCCCTCCATTGTTCTCTATGTTGGGGAAAAAGTAACTTTTGCCCCACGATAGAGAACAATGGAGGGGATGGGGGCAACCTGTTTGGGGGCCCATCGAATTGGACCCCCTGGTTCAATGTTCCTGAAACATGGCGGGTATCTTGGGGAGAAGAAAGAATGGATCCCAGGTGCTTCTGCCTGTCAGAGGGACTGTTGCACACTTCCGGTGATGTCAGGGGGTGTGGCATATGCTAATAAGTTATGCTAATAAGCTCCTGCAGCTCTTTTCCTACTGAATGACCCCGGCACACAGGCACACAATGTGACTACTCAAACATGAGAGGACCGGGCATTGCACGCCCTGGCTGGTTGGCTCAGGCTGAGTCGGCTGAAAATAAACCCGGCAAATTCCTGTGCCTGAGTCGGGGCAGTTCGGGGTTGGGGCTCCCGCTCTCGGCCTTTGATGGGGCGCCATTGGTGCCTGCGCTGGTGGTTAGGAGTTTGGGAGTGCTCCTGGAACCCTCCCTGGCAGTGGAGGCCCAGGTAGCAGCCACTGCTAAGTCGGCCTTCTACCACCTGCGGCTGGCTCAGCAGTTGGCTCCCTTCCTCGATTGCGACAACCTGGCTACAGTGATCCACGCGATGGTCACCTCAAGGCTAGACTATTGTAACGCTCTCTACATGGGGCTGCCCTTGGCGCAAATCCAGAGGCTGCAGCTAGTGCAGAACCGCAGCCAGGCTACTGATGTGTCTCCCTAGATGGGAGCACATCCAGCCGGTGCTGAAGGTGCTGCACTGGCTGCCAATAGCATACCGAATTCGCTTCAAGGTGCTGGTACTTACCTTTAAAGCCCTATATGGCCAGGGTCCAACATACCTGAGGGACCGCCTTTCCCCATATATACCCCAGAGAGCACTACGGTCGGGGGCGCAACATCGGCTGGTTATTCCAGGCCTCAGGGAAGCAAGGCTCGCAGCTACTAGAGCCAAGGCCTTCTCAGTGGCGGCTCCTTACTGGTGGAATGAGCTCCCGGAGGAGATCAGGACCCTGCGGGATCTTGTGCAGTTCCGGCGCAGGGCCTGCAAGACAGAGCTGTTCCACCAGGCCAATTAGGAGCCATCCACATTACCATCAATGACCACTATTAATATCTGTGGTGGAGGCTGGCTGCAGTGAGATCGAGCCAAACCGCCTAGGAGCCTGTAATTGCCTGAGCCTGCATGACATGTCGCGCCATCTTGGTTACTAATCACTGAGTGCACTTTATTCGGCAATCGTCGATTGTTTAAATGTTTTAAATGTTTTAACAGTGTTAAATGTTAAGTTTTAAATGTTTTAACTGTATATGAATCTTGGCACATTGTGCCAGGCAACGTGAGCCGCCCTGAGCCCGCTTGTGGGGAAGGTGGGTTATAAATACAATAAATAAATAAATAAACATCAAAGCGTTGGAGGGTGAAGCAAGGGAAATGCAGGATCCTCCAGTTGGTGCCGTCATTACATGGTTTGCTTGTCTGCTTGTTTGTTTCATTTACTCCCCAACTTTCTCCCCACTGGGGGACCCAAAATGGCTTACATTGTTCTCCTCCATCTTATCTCCAAAACAACCCTGTGAGGTAGGCTAGGCTGAGAGTGTGTGATTGACCCAAGGTCACCCAGCAAACTTCCATGGCAAAAACAGGAATCTAAGCTTGGGTGGTCCTCTCAGATCTTAGTCCAACACTAATCACTACAACAGGACAGTGGGCAGGTCATTCACTGAACTGGCTTCCCTTGGTAATGGGTTTTGGTTTTTTTTTACAACAGGCCTTAACAAATTTCCTTTTGCTGTGTAAGTCAGTCCTGGACAATTAGATAGTCAACTCATTTTTTCAGGCTGCAGGGTTTTCTTGTAGACTTTGAGAAAGTTCAATAACGACACACCACAACAGAGAGTTCTTGAAGCTACTGATCAGCTCTGTCTCCCTGTCTCTCTGTACCAAAACTGTCCTTCTGACAGGCTGTCAGCAATGCTTTATTCAGAAGAAAAATCCAAGCTCCCCATTGTACAGTGAAATCGTTACTCTTAGAAGCTTCTAACTAAAAACCACACTATGTTCTTCTCACAGCCAAGATTATCTTTGAATGTTGCAAAGCTTGTGCTTACAGTAAGTCATTGTGCTCTCAGAGTAATTTAGCAAACTCATGCAGATTCAAAAAGACCTTTGTGCATTTTGCCAATCTACCCGGTGAGAACTTGAGATTCTCCTGGGCTTGCCTTCATGGGAGTCTCTCATATTCCCACATTTTGTGTTTATGGTTTTTTTTTCTAGTTATTGGTACCACATAAAACTACTACTAAACATTTCAATAAATTCTTGAAATTCTGTTCAACCTATGACAAAAGTGTTGGAAGTATAGGAGAGGTTGTAGTGATGACCCCAGGAATAAAGGTAAAGGTAATGGTTTCCCTTACTCGAAAGCCAGTCAAATCCAACTCTAGGGGGCAATGCTCGTCTCTGTTTCCAAGCCGAAGAGCCAGCACTGTCTGAAGACGTTTCCGTGGTCACGTGGCCAGCATGACTAGATGCCAAGGCTGAATTGGAAGGAGTGGGGAATCAAACCCAGTTCTCCCAGATTAGAGTCCGCACTCTTAACCACTACACCAAACTGGCTGAAACACCAAAAGGGATGCTTTGGTGAGAAGCACAGAACCTGCTCCTTAGCTACAGCACACATTCCCATAGTCTGCCTTCCAGATCTTTTTTTCCTCAACCAACCTCTGATCCTGGAAATGGGCTGGTTAGTTTGGAAAAAAGCTGGCAGAGGGTGCCACTAGCACCCAGCCCAGCACAAACCAGCAGTTGCTGTTTTGTGCTGGGCACCACCTCCTCCCAGGAAGGGATGCCAGTCTCCAGGTGGGACCTGGGGATCCTCTGGAATTACAACTCATCTCCAGACTACAGAGATCGCCTGCAGAAAATGGATGCTTTAGAGGATGGACTCTATGGCATTATACCCCACTGAGGTCCCTGCCCTTCCCAGACTCCATCCCCAAGTTTCTTAACCTGGATCTGGCAACCCTACCTCCCAAACCCCTGCTGGAGGCCAGGGAGGACTGACAACACTACTCCCAAGACAATCAGTGGCCACTGCATTGCACTTGGGCTGCCTTGGCACAAGCTGACCTGGACAGTCCAGTAGTTTGGTTGACTGTTCAGGAAAAATGCAGAAAAACTACTTTTTCCAGTTTTCCCTCCAGTCAGTAAAAATACTGGGCTGCGTAAGGAAGCAGCTGAGCGCCAGGTGCCATACACCTTGTTCCTGGGCCAGACCCAGCTGCCTGGGTAATCTGGTAGCCTTGCCCAGAGGCTGCTGGCCAAAGCTGCCATTTCATTCAGGGGAACTGATCTCTGTAATCTGCAGATCAGTTGTAATTCTGGGAGAATTCCATGCCTCATCAGGAAAATGCCAACCCTACATCCTACCTTGACACTTTGAAGAGCTGCTGTTAGTCAGAGCAGATAACACTGATACTGGCAGACTTAGGGACTGACTCAGGTATAAGGTAGCTTCATGAGTGAATGCCCTGAGACTCACCTGTGCTTCCTTTTCTGTTTTAGGTGCCAGGCCAAAACGCTTCTTCTTCCTCAGGCTTTTAATTGAGATGTCCTATCTTTTCTTTAGCTGTTTTGCGGTCCGCTTCCAACCTGGAATGTTTTTGTCTTAGGATTCTGAATGTGAATTTATTGCTGTTTTTGTGTTCATGACTGGTTTTGTTTCTTGACTGAACAGGAATAATTGGTATGTCTGTTGTTTTTAGGATTTTATGATATTGTTTTTACTCTGAGCCACCTTGAGTAGTTCTCTGGAGAAGCAGCATATGCCTTAGAAAAGCAATAACTGTCTCTTATTACAGTGTTTTGCAAATGTTTGAGTTTCTTTTACAATTTGTGGACAGATAACTGTATTTTTTTTCTGAACTACAGGTGACACTGGTCTTGGGGGGGAGCAAAAGTGTTGGACTAACAAGGTTGAAATGTCTTTTCCCCATCTCTAAGTCAAGCCATACCGAAGTACTTGGAAGGGCAACCTCCAAGGAATACCAGAGGCGGGACACAGAGGCAGGCTAATCAAACCACCTCCCTGAAAAATGTCCAGACCCCCAGTAGGGGTCACCAGAAGTCAACCATGACTTCCAGGCAGCAAGCACACAAAACACACACACACACACACACACACTATTAAAAAGATAAAAAAATATATATAGCCATACAGTCCTACATAGTCCATGTTTATCCTGAACTTTCTCCAAGGAGCTCAGAGTGATACTAGCCCTGTAGATACAGGGGGCAATACCCCTTCCAAAATACTTCATGACCAATTACCCTTTGAATTCTAAGGTTGGGGTTCCCCCCCCCTCCAATTTAAGGCTCTAGTCCAGTGATGGCGAACCTTTTTGAGACCGAGTGCCCAAACTGCGACCCAAAACCCACTTATTTATCACAAAGTGCCAACACGGCAATTTAACCTGAATACTGAGGTTTTACTTTAGAAAAAACCACTCATACATTAACTTAAGATGATCCAAACAAAGTAAGGAAAGCAATCCCAAATGCTTTCATTTACTTAAAATTATTTGGCAGAGAATTCAACACTTTAATGATGGTCTGGGCCTGGCTGGGGCGATGGCGCGCGTGCCCACAGAGAGGGCTCTGAGTGCCACCTCTGACACCCGTGCCATAGGTTCGCCACCACTGCTCTAGTCCTTTTCCTTGCAGAGGCATAAAGGGGAATGCAAGTAGCTTTTGTCTTGATAGGCTGAGAAGGAAAGGGGATGGGAGCTACAAGTTACTTGAAGTTGTTAACCCCTTCCTGACCACATCTTCTGCTATGTTCCACACTCTTTTCTCCCTGGGCTCTTTGCTTCTTGTTTCTCCTCTCTGTAATGTCCACAGTGATGAGTGAACAGAACATTGGGCAGAAACCTGGAGTAAGATTTATGGTCTTTTGAACTTGCCTCCCCTGTTTGCAGTGGGAAATTTGCATCAGAAGGAGGTGGGTCATGAAGGGGGAGAGAGAAATGAATACCCAGTTTCACTCAGCCTGTTATCTGGTTCTAATAATCAACTGCAAACCACTTTGCAATAACTTTCATGTGTCAAGGAATGCAGGCCTCTGAGCATGTGAAGAATGCCTTTTTCTCACCTATTAAGAAATAATCCAACTTGGTCCTGAATCCTGTGACCCAGAACAAAAAATCTGGTGTTAGTGCTAAAGCCTTGAAAATGCTCAGGCAGGTTTAATGTAATTGTTTCATGACCTTTTGCGCATAGAAAAAGCTGGGTGTCACCAGATACCAGCATCAGCTCTTGCATCTAACATTTAAGCACAATGCAGGTTATGCCAAAATTTTAATTATGTCCAAGCATCTTTCTTATCCCTTTTTTTTGTGGGGGGGCAACATCCAGCCTGAAGAAGAGTTCTGGAGGACTCAAAAGTGTACACTACTATATGCCATGTGGATTGTGTTCTGGGTTTTTAGATTTTTCTTTTGAACCTGCACAGCTGACAACTTCTTTAAACTCCAGGACTTTTCACAGTGGACGAAGTTCAGAAGACCAAATGTCCGAGCTGGCAGTCTTAAGCCCCCTGAACACTCACTGCAGAATATAAAATATTGGGGGGGGGGGATTTAAATAAATCTGTGCCGGGAATAATCAATTCTCCGAATGCCAAGACTGCAAACACTCTGCCCATGTGTAGAGTTCTTTTCTTTCACTGCAGAATAATCTGGTATCAGGGGATAGTGTCTAGGCTGGCAAAAGGGATTTACAGGCAGGTGTAATTTAGGAATCTCTTGTTTCAGTAATGAAAGTGCTGATGAATTGCCAGTCACCCCCAGCTTTCCCACTGCAGATGTGAATCATACCTCACAGTCTCATGGCCTGCAGAATCTCTTGAGGGAAGAATGTAGGTGTGCTAATTAACAAAGGACTCATAGTCTGATCATACGCAAATCATTTTCCACTGGATAACTGATGCGGTGCCGTTTTCTGGATATATGGCTTCTTCTAAAAATTGTATGCGCACCTGCTTGTGGTAGATGCAAACTAGATGTGGGGAAACAGTAACCAGCACTGAAACTTGAGACAGCATAGAGAAGGAGAAGGAGATTGCATTTATACCCCACCCTTCACTACCCAAAGGAGTCTCAGAGGAGTTTACAGTCCCTTTCCCTTCCCCTCCCCACAACTGACACCGTGTGAGGTAGGTGGGGCTGAGAGAGCTCCGATAACTGTCCTTGAGAGAACAGCTCTGAAAGAACTTATAACTGACCCAAGGTCACACCAGCAGCTGCATGTGGAGGAATAGGGAATCAAACCCAGTTCTCCCAGATTAGAGTCCGCGCTCCTAACCACTACCAATGCTCCCTCTAAGCTGTGGAGTCTTGTGAGGAAAAATTCTACTTTGTGAGCTACTGGCATTAAAGTTGTGAGTGAGTGATTTGGCTATTGCATAAATTTGTTTGCTCTGGAGCTGTGTTCCCTTTAAGCTGAGTTAGTATGAGCTGGCTCACGGTTTTTTAGCCTCTGGCTCACACGTTTTTGTCTTAGCTCAGGAAGAATGGCTCCAGAGCAAACTAATTTATGCAGTAGCCAAATAACTTGCTCACAATTCTAATGCCAGTAGCTCACAAAGTGGAATTTTTGCTCACAGGACTCCACAGTTTGCTCTGGAGCCCTCCTTCCTGAGCTAAGACAAACAATGTGTGAGTTGGAGGCTAAAAAACTGTGAGCTAGCTCACACTAACTCAGCTTAGAGGAAACACTGACCACTACACCAAACTGGCTCTAGTGGCTAGAGTGGTAGACTAGGATCTGGAAGACCCAGGTTCAAATTTCTGCCTTGGAAACTTGCTGGGTGACTTTGGGTCAGCCACGTTTGCTCAGCGTAACCTACCTCACAGGACTGTTATGAGGATAAAATGGAGGAGAGGACGATGTAGGCTGCTTGTAGCATGTAGCGAAATTATTCATTTTTAGTCTAGC
>NW_015164196.1:1080374-1103691 GCF_001447785.1 Gekko japonicus
GAGAACAAGTGCCCGTAACACTTGTTAGCCAGTTTGGTGTAGTGGTTAGGAGCGCGAACTCTAATCTGGGAGAACCAAGTTTGATTCCCCACTCCTCCACATGCAGCTGCTGGTGTGAACTTGGGCCAGTCGTAAGTTCTCTCAAAGCTGTTCTCCAGAGAGCTCTCTCAGCCCCACCTACCTCACAAGGTGTCTGTTGTGGGGAGGGGAAGGGATTGTAAGCCACTCTGAGACTCCTTCAGGTAGTGAAGGGCGGGGTACAAATCCAATCTCTTCTTCTAACACCACATAGTGACAAGGTCCTAGTTTCATGCTGGCTCAAAGCCCTCCTAGGAAAATAGAACTCCACACGGGGGGAGCCCCTGTAACTCCTTTACATGAATAAACTTCCATAGGAATTGTACCGGAAACATTTAACTGGAAGCATTTCGGGGGGGGGGAAGTTTCAGAAGAGGTGCTCAAAGAAACCAAACTGATTGGAGCTTGGGAGGGGGTGTTGTGTGAGATGTACAGCTTGCCAAAATGCACCACTTCAGACCACAGGCAGCCAGTGTCTGCTTTGAATGTTCCTTCACACAAAAAGCTCCACTTGGCAAAGAGAAAGCTAGCATAGCAAGGCAAAAGATTTTACCTCTTTCCTAGCAATGTAGGTTTCCTATTTGCTGGAATTTTTTAATACAGGAGAACATGCCAAAACACAGAGTCCAAAACA
The DNA here is from genome assembly GCF_001447785.1 of Gekko japonicus. Lineage (NCBI taxonomy): Eukaryota > Metazoa > Chordata > Lepidosauria > Squamata > Gekkonidae > Gekko > Gekko japonicus. The sequence goes on from NW_015164196.1 coordinate 1,081,087, forward strand.
GCAGGTTCATCCTACTGCCTCATTCTCCTGTGTTTGTGTAAACCAAGCCCAGGACAATGTGAAATTAGGCATACTCGAGTCTGCCAAATATTTTCATGAATGTACTCATGCTAGTTAAATAACCACATTTGGCTACAGATCCCCTTCCTCAGCTGAAAACTGATCCAGGCTAGGCTGACATTTGGAAAACCTTCACACTACTGTGTACCAGTTTCACCACTCCTTTAAAAAAAAATATGTTTGCCACCTGCTTGGGGCTGCACTTCTAACCCTGGGATATAAGAATGTACTTTTTTATAGAAATAGGGCTGTGAGACAACGCTCTACTTCAGACACTACTTCCATCACAATACACCAAGCGCCACAGGACTCTGGGACGTTTGGAAGCAAGAGGTTTCCCCAAAGATCCTGCTGGATTTGGCCCTGTGGTATAGCAGCTTCTCCTTGGCAAGTTTTCATCTCTGCACAAGATGTGGCCACAGGGGAAGCAGCCCAAACAGCCACCCCTCACGTGGCACATGGAAATGTTATTCTGCGACTGTTGCCATATTAAGAACTGAGCTAGTCTCTGGGTACATGTTTATCAGATATAGTTTGAAGGAACATAGCCTTGGAAGTAGGATGGGGCACACCAGTCAGACAATGAATATATTGTCAAGGATCTTATGGTGTAAAGAATGCAGCTTTGCAGGAGGCACTTTTCTAGTTTATTTTATCATGGTGTCATTTGGTAGCAAGGCCACTTGTCTCCAAGCTCTGCAGCTGCCAGGGGCAAACTGGAAGTATTGTAAAGCTGTTTGTACTGACCACTTAGAACTGCAGGCATCTTCAGACTTCTTTTTAACACCCGCTTATAATTTTCCCTTTGTTTCTCATTTATTTTAAAGTTTTGTAACTGTAGGCTGAGAACTGCTAGGGAAGAGGGCTGCTCAGAGAATTGCTCATGTTTTAAAGAACTTTTACCTTTCTTAAAAGTTGGTTGCAATTTTGTAAATTAAAATTCATTTTTTACAATTATCCAGTTTGTTTTGTAATAGGCATACATGTTTTTTCCTACTCTTCAAAAAAGTTAACTTCTTTAGATACACTGTTACAGGTCAAATGCTTAGCAGGAAACTGGCAAGTCTTCAATCACTATCCACTTTGTTACTCCGGTTAGGTGCTGTGTGTATTGCACATTCCTAGAATATGGGCCCAGTTTGGACCCCGCCCAATCCTATTCTCCATTCAGAGAAGACAATCCTCCAAGTGTACCACCCTCCTCAGCCATTACCCCAATTCAGTTTCAAAAAGGGCTAAACGTCAACACAGCTCATTTTTATTGTTTAAAAACTTTACAATGATTTTTGTTCCTAACGTTTAAACAAGTGGCATAAAAGTCAGGTGGGAGGATCCAACACTGTTTGCAAATAATGTTGTCTTTCATTTAAATACACACCACTTATTTCAGGCCAATTATAGTTCAAAATCGAGGGAGACGAAAAAGTGTCTCCCTTTCAATCAACAGGCAGATAAGGCTTCAAGAGTTAGCTGGCCTGACAGTCAAAGGGAATCTATCGAAGCCACACAAAACAGACCCAATTCTACAAAGCCTTAAAACAGAACGTTCCCCTCTCCCCCTTTTCTCAACCCCCTCCCTGGATGAAAAGATGTTCGATTAAAAGACTGTGGTAACAAAAATATTTTCTGGCATTAGGAGCGATTGTCCCAGGGACACATTTTAGATGCTGGAAGTTTCACAAGGAAGAAACAAGTGGGGAGGAAGGAAGATTCAATCTCCAGCTAACTACAAAAGCCCCAACAGCATCCACTGAGGTTCTGAGCCAGAGCGTTCACAAGAAGGCATCACACCATTCCCTCAGGCAGCCGTAACAGTCTCTGGATTGCTTGGCGCTGGCACCACACGTATCTTTCAGCCACTCACGGAAGAGGTCTTCGTCCTTCTTCAGCACCAGGAACTGCCCAAGCACCACATAAGCCTAGGTTCAGAAACGGGAAAACAGAGTTTAAGCAGCTGGGACAGTGAACCCAGAGGTCCCACAAATCTGCCTGCCACAGTCATCACTGCAAGAATGCTCTGGGATCAGCTGTACTCCCAGACGCTGCCCTCCTCTTTCCCCAGCACCAGCTGGTGCCGAACATGCTGATGGCCTTCTCACCTCGCCTTCTCCTTGCCCAGCATCAGCCAGTGTTCAGCACACGAGCTGCTTCTGCCGGCCTTTTCCAGCCCAAGCAGGGCAGAGTCCAACATGGCAAGCAGCAGCACTTAATCTGCTGACAATTGGGAGTGGCTAGGGGCTCAGGACCCAGTGGAGGCAGATCACCTGTGGTGCTGGGAAGCTAGAGAGCCACGGAGACACACAGAGGTAGAAACAGTGGAAGTTGGTTCACCGCAGGGCCAGCCGGAGCAGAGGATCTTGTATGAAGTCTTGCACTCTGGAGAGTGCGTCGAGTGATCCTCCTCGTAAAACAGATTGTTGAACTTAACGCTCTGGACGCAATTGCTTTGAATTGGGCACTAGACCTCATCTCTCCAGGGCACATTTTTAATTGTATGGCATCTCTAGGGCATAGTCACTCTGAGGACAAGTTGTGAGTGGGCAAGGCAGCCGAGAGTGGTTGACTCCCCACTATGTCAAGGAACCCTTCTTCAGACCAGCCCCTAACCCAACAGCCAAGAAGCCCTGAAACAAGAGGTTGTAGAAGGCAGGCTGGTTTCTCTGAGCATGGTTCTCCGACAGCACTCTGACAGCACTTATGGCAATCACTTGGGCACCCCCCTCTCAAGAAGAGCAGCAAAGGACTGAACACGTTAAAGCCAATGCTCCCTCTGAGCTGTGGAGTCTTGTGAGCAAAAATTCTATTTTGTGAGCTACTGGCATTAAAGTTGTGAGTGAGCGATTTGGCTGCTGCATAAATCAGTTTGCTCTGGAGCCATCCTTCCTGAGCGGAGACAAAAATGTGTGAGCCGGAGGCTAAAAAACTGTGAGCTAGCTCACACTAACTCAGCTTAGAGGGAACACTGATTAACGCCCAACCCTCCAGCTAGGTTAATCCCCACCCCCACCCAGTAAGCTTTCAGAACCCAGAAGATACCTTATCAAAGCCTTTGTCTTCCAGCTTCTTGCCAAGTACATCCCCAATGCCGGCCAGAGTGCCAACAGGCTTCTCGCCCATAGGTTCTGCCACAAAATTCCGGTGTTTCTGGCTGGTGGTCATGTTGGCTGCTGCTCTGTCTGCAGGCAAGAAGAAAACCAAGGATCAACCAGGTATCATAACTAAGAGGGCAGGACAGAATATTACTAACCCACTACAAGCACACACACACACACCAGCCAATACCTGCTGACCCACTAGGCCAGCTGCTGTCACAGTATCATCACAGCTGACTCATTGCCTGTTTCAGGAAAGATGGGACCAAGGGGCCCATGTGGAAGGAAGCTTTAGCCATCTACATTCCCCACCCTTGATTAAACCAGGTAGCTCTGATGCCACCATGACCCAATCGGGAGTTCTCCCAGAACCTGTCATCTTCTCTGGGCTACAAGTGTCCTGCAGGTAACCACACTTTGGGAGACAAGAAACAAAATACTTAGCTATCATTCAGATGGGGCTGTTTTGGAAAACAGCAGCAATTTATGGCATAAAGTATAGGCAACCTCATTGCTGTTCTCCAAAGAACTGTACCTCCTTAGGCAGGGAAATATCCAGTCAACTATGGCATCACCAGCTAATTTTGCAGGTACCAGATCTCATGAAGCTGGTCCTGTAGATTCATTCCACTAATGGCGGTGTCTTCCCCAGGTGAAAACCTTAAGGGAAAAATTAAATAAACTGCACCGAATTTTAAGGGGGGCATCAAAACATGTTACCAAGACAATTTTAGAGAAAACAGATAAAGAGAAGTTTTCAAGCAATGATTTTAACAATGCCCTTAAAAAGACACAACTTCTGAAAAACCGGTCTCTGATCATGCTACAGTCAATTGCTAAGTGGCTGCGATTTCTCCAGTCACGGTCAAGAACAAACGGAGTCTGTGCGTTGCTATTGTGTGCTACAGCTGTGCACAGCTTTTGACCCATCAATGTCACTGTTTCCAGATAAGGCAACGACTTCAAGGTGGTAGCAGCTGGCATTACTTACACTGCTGCTAAATAAGGCAACATATAATACTGGAGCAATGACAAAGTATACCAGCACCCCCTGCTGATCAATGGCCACTGTAGCACAACATGGAACCAAGCCACAAGGATTCTTTTGTTTTAGAACTTGCAAGGGTGCCAACAGCTTTCAAGTTCTTCTTTCTTCTTCTGCAGATCTTCTGTTCCAGGTCTGAGACCCTCAATATCAGTACTGAACACCAGATGCCAAGCCAGTCTGTTTGGCTCTAGCAGCTGAAGAGACACATTATAGAGCTACATGTTTCAGATACAGATCTGCCCCAATTCAGCAAGTAAGAAGGAGGAGGGTGGTGGGAACTTCAGTTTCAAGAATAAAGGGCTCATGTAGGTAAAGCCTGCCGAACCCACTGGTGGGCTGCTCACCTTCTTCGCAGCCCCACCCTCAAATCAGTTACTTATATATGTGGACTTCTTCCACCGTCTACACTTGAAGGAATACTTTCACCACAGCACAGAACACACTTGGACAGACAGCTTCAACTGCCAAACAGCTACCTCCTCGCCCTTCTACCAATGAACACTATAAGGGTGAACAATTAGCTCCCACTCGACACTACGGAAAGAAGGACTCCATGTGGATTCCCCCCCCCCCAAAGACCACAACACCACACCAGACCTATATACAGAATGCTTCTGCCACTGGGCCCAAGCTGAAATAATCAACAAAATACACCACTCAAGATCCAATCTCAGCCGCACAGAGAAGAATGGCATAAACAGCCTGAAAAATAATCCAGATATTATAATAAAGTTAGCCGACAAGGGAAGAGACATTTTCATAATGGACAAGACAAACTATATATGAGAGGTTGAGCGACAACTCTGGAACACCAGTTTCTACAGGCCACTATCCTCAGACCCCACATATGAATACCAGCAAGAACGCAACAAAATTATGAAGAAAGTACCAGCACACATACAGGAACCCCAAGAACCTCGACCAGGCACTTTCTGCCTCCTGCTGGCAACCCTGGATGTCCCATTGTCTCGAGCACAGGCACCATCACTTTAGGAGTATCAGGATCTATGGACTCCATCCTGAGACCATACATTATTAATACTCCCAGCTATGTCTGTGATACCACAGAATTCCCGAGGAAACTGCATTCCATCGACAATCTCCCAGAAAACAGCATTCTAACCACCATGGATATTGATTCTCTGGCCCCAGTCACACGGGCTGGATATCGCGGGGAGGGGGGCGTGGCTAATTGCCCCTGCGCAGTTTGATGCGCAATTACGCGATCAGATGCGCCGGCGGCACACCACGGGTCCTTCCCTCGGCACCAGCGGGTAAACGAGGGACTGGAGGGGAATGCCGTGTTCCGGCACGATCACACCACGGGCATCTGGAGGCAGCCCGTGGCAAACGTTTACTAGTACCTTGGAGGTAGTAGTTTTTTTAACTCGCATTGTCGGCGGTAAGCCACGGGTGCACTCCACTTCCCAGATGTTGGGGTGTGATCGCGCTCGGATAATCCGCCCACCATCCGTGCATCTCCTGCGGCAACTTTGCCGTGTGACCGGGGCCTCTGTACACCAACATCCCCCATAAGGATGGACTGCAATCCATTAGAGACCTCATCCCTGACAACACAACAATAGATTTTGCCACTGAACTCTGCATGTGTGCTCTCACCTGTAACTACTTCAGGTTTGGTGAGCCAGCGTGTCCGGCAAGGCGGGATATAAACAGAAACAATAAATAAATAAACGTATACCTCCAAATCAATAGCACAGCTATGGGCACCCAAGTAGCTCCACAGTATGCCAACATTTACATGGCGGATCTAGAACAGCGTTTTCTGCACTCCTACCCATTGACACCTCTCCTTTACTTGACATTCACGGATGACATTTTTATTGTCTGGAGTGGACCCATGGCAAAGAAGCCCTTGAGAGATTCCACCAGGCTTTCCACAACTTCCACCCCACCATCTAACTATGAATTACTCTAAGAAATAAACTTTCTGGACACCACAGTATGGATACCACATTATACCGGCAAACAACAGTTCGGCAAACATATCTACATGCTACCACCACAACCACATCAAACAATCCATTGTGCATAGCCAAGCCCTACACTATAGTCGCATCTGCTCCAACTCTGCAGACAGAGATACTCGCTTGAAGGATCTGCAACAAGCATTTTTGCAACTACAATATCCTCCTGATATGGTGAGAAAGATGGCTGGAAAAGCCAGAATGATACCCAGTGACAGATTGCTACAAGACAAGCCCAAGGAGAATAACAGAACACCACTGGTGGTGAGCTACAACTCAAGCCAGTTCAACGCATTATTGATGACCTACAACCCATGTTGGATAATAACGCTTCCATTACACAGATACTAGACAGCCTGCTAACCTACAACAACTTCTCACCTGCAATGACAAACTACTTAACAGTAGCACAGACTCTGGTACCAAGGCCTGCAACAAAACAAGATGCCAATTTGCTCTTGTATAGATCCAAACAACACCAACAGTGAACCCAGCAACATTAGCCATACCATCTCAGGTTCATATTCCTGCTCATCCTCTAATGTGATTTATGCCATCACAATGTCAACAATGCCCTTCCACCCTCTACACTGGACAAACAGGCCAGTCCCTTCGACAAATAATTGACATAACAACAACATTCAAAAACCAGTGGGGGAAGAAGAAAAAGAGATTGGGTTTATACCCCACCCTTCACTCAGAGTCTCAGAGCAACTTACAAACTCCTTTCCCTTCCCCTCCCCACAACAGACACCCTGTGAGGTAGGTGGGGCTGAGAAAGCTCTGAGAGAACTGCTCTTTTCAAGGACAGCTGTGACAGAACAATGGCTTGCCCAAGGTCACCCAGCAGGTGCAAGTGGAGGAGTGGGGAATCAAACTCGGTTCTCCCAGATTAGAGTCCGCACACTTAACCACTACACCATTCTAACCTTCCAGGACATTCAGTTGCTGGGCTAAAAGTAGCAGTTCTCTTACAAAGGAATTTCAAAGGGAGATTAGAAAGAGAAACAATGCATCCACCCAGAATGAATCAAGACCTGTCTCATTACCAATGCTGATTTCCCCATGCCTATTACTCCTCTGCATATCTCACCAAAATCCAATCACACCTGATATTGTCATTCACCTGCCTACTAATTTGCCTACTAATGTCATTTGGCACCTGAAATCACTCCACTTTACAATAAGTAGAACAAATGGAATCCCATTCTAGCTGTATTTGAAGAAGTGAGCAGTGACTTATGAAAGCTCATCCCCTGCCACATATTTTGTTAGTCTTTAAGGTGCTGTTGGACTCTTGCTCTTTTCTACTGCTAGAGACAGACTAACACGGCTACCCATCTTGATATATGTGGACTGGGAGCCTTTCAGGATAGCATTTGATTTTGACCTTCACAGCTTTCTAAAAGTTTTGTTGCCTCCGCTGGTTTTTTTAAATTGTTTTAATTCTACTGCTATTTTAATTCTTTCAGTTTTTAAAATTATGATTCTTGTAACTTGTATGTAAGAGCGGAAATATATCACTATTGGGGACTGGATGAAGAAAAAAATACTGGGGAGGAGGGAGAGGGTTAGTGATGTGAGATGGGAAGTTTTCCAAAATAAGAAATTTTTGCAGAAGAATTTTCAATTCCATTTTTCCCCATGGAATTTTTTCCATCCCACATATGTCAATACAGTCTGTTATCTACAGTTGTCAGGGCTGTTACGCTGCAAATCAATCATGTTAGATGTGCTAAATGTGGAATATCTCATCACTTGCACATGGTGTTTTTGCGTTCTTTTGCTAACATTAGGCACTGAAATTATTTAAATTTGAATCAGAATGTTTTCTAGAAAATTTTCCAATTAACAATTTCCCAGAAAACCCACATTACTGCATAGGGCAAGGATGGATTTTGCACTGCTCACCCACAGGCCCATTTTGCTCTTCAATTACACCTTCCCCTCCCTACGCTAGTAAACACTGATCTGCCTCCAAACAGAAGGACCAGCTGCTACTGTAACTAACTTGGCTCTGAACCTCCCAACAGAAATGTTCCAGACTCCTCCATCTAGCAGCTGGCTGTTGTCACCCAACACATTTCCTCATCAGCTAACATTGCCACACACAGTCCTGAGAACCCAGGAGCCTACGCAACATGCACCACTCTGTACTTTGACACAGCCGGCCCAACTGCTTCAGACCCTCAGCTTGGGATACCTCCTGACCAGAGGGATGCTTGGGAGAGAAGTACAGACAGCCAAGCACATTGAGGAAGTACTCACACCCTTAATATGGGAGAAGAGATGGCAGAACCAAGGACAGTTTCTGTCATCTCCTTTATGTCACATTTCACTCAATGCAGCCAAGTCTGTCTCCAAAGACAAAGGTGGTCAGCCCTGTTGGTTTGAAGCAGCAGAACAAATTTAGAGTCCACCAGTGGCATCTTTAACACCAACAAAGTTTTATTCAAGGTATGAGCTTTCATGTGCATGCACACTTTCAGATTTGAAAAAGTGTGCATGCACATGAACGCTCATACCTTGAATAAAACTTTGTCCATCTTAAAAGCGCCACTTGCCTCTAAATTTGTTCCAAAGACACCATGGAGCATTTATTTACTTACGTCATTTATACTCCATTTTCCTGCCCAATGGGGACCCAAAGTGGTTTATGACCTCATTCTCCCCTCTACCATTTAATCCTAACAACAACGCTGTGAGGTAGGATAGGTTGAGACAGTGCGACTGGCCCAAGGTTACCAAGCATGGTTCCATGGCAAGAATAAGGATTCAGATCTGGGTGTCTCAGATTCTAGTCTCTTAATACTGGCTCTATCTCTAAAGTGTAGGAGTCTGTGCCACCCCACCCTGTGCTCCACTTTCCTACTGTTACTGGCATGGATCCCCGAAGGAAAAAAATGTCCACCACACCCAAACATTCCCTTTCAACATATACTTAGTACAGATGAAGAAGCTTGCTCCGTGTAGGAGCCTGTTGATGAAGGGAGCCTTTTAAGACCAGGAGAAGTGAACAAAGAACAGCAAGGCTGGGAAAGTCCAGCATCTGGGACTTTAACAACACACACACCCCATCATCCAGAATATTTTTCTATTCTTGGGGGAGAGGCTCAACACATTTTGACAAATTACTACTTTGAATCCTTCACCATAAACAAAACCTTATGCTCATTACAAACTCCCCCATCTGAACTTGAGAGAACTCCCTTGCAACGGTACCAATACTCAGTACCAGTGCGTACCACTGAGGCAGGGAAAGGGCACACAGAAGGTACAGGACCAAAAGAGAATCATCCATGTTTTAATATGAAGAGCCCTGCTGGATCAGACTGAGGGTTCACTCAGCCCAGCACCCTTATTCTGAAAGGTGCCTCCTGAAAAGACACAAAAAATGGCCTCCAAACAGCCTTCCTATCAGCATTTATTTATTTAGATACATCCTCTTTCACAGGAGATCCCTCCACAGAACCCCATACTAATAAACTACTCAAAACAGTTTAAGCCAACTAACAACAAGAGATCACACAACCGCAGAAGAGCAATACATGCAAAGTGACTCAAACAACATGTCCTTGGGAATCAAGTACAACATACATCACTGGACTATAACATACAACTAGCTATTCTCAATATCACCACAAACCCCTTTGGAAAAGTGGCATCTTACGAGCCCTCCTGAAAAACAGCAAAGATAAAGACTGCTGCACAGATAGGTCAAGAGAACTGGTGCTAAAAAGACCAATTTCTGGAGGCCAGGTGAGCAAAGCAGAGCACACTGGGCAGATCTAAGGCAGTATGCAGGCTCTTACCAGGAGAGAGTCCTTCAGATACTGAGATTTCAGGAAGTGTGGAGCAAGGAACTCTCCTGTGTACATATCATCTAACTGAGCACTTGCATAAGCACTTCTTCAGTATCTGTATATGACCTTTTCTACAGAATTTTTGGAGAGAAACAGCTTGAAGACTTGCCAAGAAGACATTGCAACTGGCTGTGGCCTTTATGCAGTGGGCATACAATGACATAAGCCCAAAAATCTGCCCTTGCTTGTTCTTAGCCCACTACTAGCAACACAAGGATCAGAATCAACACAAGGATCAGAACACACAGAATCACCTGTATGCTGCTGCTACTCAACCATTATCCACTTCAAGAAACAGAGGGAGGAGGCTTCAAGTATCATTTTTACTTTTCTACCAATTTCCAAAATGGTACTTAAAAACACAAAATAAAGCTTTTCTAATATTTTATTTATTTAAGAACAGTTATTTCCTCATCATTCTACCAAATAGCACCCAAATCTGCTTGCAAAGAAACAAAACAAAATAAATAGAAGGGATCGTAAGGAACCAGTGTGATAAGATTTCCATCCACGAAGCTCAGTAGAGAATAGGCTTGCCAATCTCCAGGTGGTACCTGAAGATCTCCCATTATTACAAGTTATCTCCAGGTAACCAAGTTCAGTGCCCCTGGAGAAAATGGCTGATTTTGAGGACGGATTCTATGGATTACATCCTGCTGAGGTCCCTCCCCTCCCAACTCTCCAGGTATTTTCCAACCCAGAGCTGGCAACCTTCCTAGAGAAATCCCTTTCCACCTCACAGGGTTGCTGGGAGTATTTAGGAAGGGGAGAACCCCGAGCTCCTCTGGAGAATGCGTAAGACAAAAACGCAGTAAAATAGACATCACCCCGTGTGTTCCCATAGCACCGCGAGAATTACAGGTACGAGTCAACTTAAAAAAATAAGCGGGGGGAATAAACGCAGCACCGAGCATCCATTTAATACCAAATCCTTCACGAAACTTGGGTTTTATCGGTCTCTTTGAGCTTATCAATGAGAAAACGGGCCATAATATAGAAAGACGAAAAAACCCGCCTTGCGAGGCAAGCCAACGAGCACCGCCTCCGCGCACATGGTGCAATGGGGGGAGGAGCCGAGGAACTACCTGGCGAGATCATCACGACTTAGGCTCGGCTGGGCGTGGGGACCGCTCAGTGCTGGCTACGGAGCTCATTGTTGGGAATTCACACCCTGCCAGCCGCACAGGCTCTCCCGCCACCCGGGGAGCAAACCGGGCCCCATCCCCTACCCCACCGCCTGCTTGGGGCGGCCCGCCGCTCACCGCTCAGCCTTCCTTCCAACCGTCGCTCCCGCCCAATCAGCGCCGGACTCACTGCGCCTGCGCCGGTTTCTACTTCCGGGTGCCTAGCCGACTACCTTCTTTGGGACTGGATTGGCTGTTCTGTCTAGTGACGTCTTCGACAAGTAAAGGGGCGCTCTAGCCTCTCTGGAGTCTCTCTATGGTTGCGCGGGTCTGGAAGTTTCTCCTCTTTGGACGCTCGGTAGAAATAATAGAGATCGAGGTGGTTATTATTGCTACAGTAAATACGGCTCCTTTTCTAATCTTGCAATTGTGTAACAAGTAATGTGGATTGTGTAGAGTCTGTGTATTTATTTATCTATAGGCAATTCCTCTAGATTGTGTAGTGACCTATAGCTTTTCTCAGCCTAATCTACCTCTCAGGGTTGTTGTGAGTGTTATACTTGGGAAGACCTGGGCTCCAATCATTGCCTGCGGTAAAACTTACTCGGTGACCCTGGCCCAGTCTCACTCTAACCTATCTCATAGGATCGGATGGGTAGCCGTATTGGTTGGTCTGAAGCAGCAGAACAAAGTGAGTCCAGTGGCACCTTTAAAACCCACAAATTTAAATTCTGGGTATAAGCTTTCGTGTGCATGCACACTTCTTCAGATACACTGAAACAGACTTCCACAAGCCTTACGTATAGGTAGAGAGAGGGGTTGTTGTGAGGACAGAGGTACATAAGCGTACCTTGAAAAGCGCCAAGATAGAATAGCCCGTCCCACGTGCTCCTCCATTCTTACACCCCCATTTTTTATGCGTTGCACCTTGGGAGTTGTAGTTCTCAGCTAGCCTTGCTGTAACCATAGCAAAGGGAATTAGAACTACAATTCCCAAGTTTGGAGTCCCAAGAGAACGTGGGGCATTAGCAGGGAGAGTCTGACGCACCGCTGTAAAGCCTCCTCCCAAGCGCAAATTTCCCACCATTGCCTTGAGCCCTCTTGCGCCCCGGCATCCGGAACCTCCCTCCACCCCACGTCCTGGAAGAGCTGCGGGGCTTGCCAGGTGCCAGCAGGGCTACGAGCGAGTGAGACCCAGTGATCTGCCCCATACCCGCAACTGCGCAACTTTCTACTGTCGGACGATCCCGCAGCCTTCTCCCTACGGGACCTACACACAGCAGGCAGCAGTGGGGAGTTGACTTCAGAGAGCCTGCCCAGTGCTTCCAAGCATGCACAGAAGCCCGTTTCTCACCCCTTTTTTAAATTGTAAACCCTAGAAGATGAGTGTTTGTTTCCCCAAAGAGCATTGTTGGGTATGGACCCCCCCCCAACTACCACCACCTAGAAAGGATCAGGAAAAGCTGTGATAGTCAGTCACCATCTGCCCAAACACAGTGAGACAGAGACTCAACTATGAAATAATTTATACGTTTATTGAAATTAAATAAGAGTCTTGTGGGAGTTCAGAGTAATTTTTCATTGTAGTATAATCTTTCATGGTCCACTTCATTGGAACGATATAGTATTTACCAGAGGGAGGCAATCTTCTATGTTGTTGTCTTGTCTGCTTCATCGGAATAGTAGATTATTTAACAGAGTAGTCATCAGGCACTGATTGAAGAATAAACATCAAGAACACTATTGATATAGATCAAGAAGGGTAGCCATGTTAGTTCACTTCTTGGAATGGTGTATTATTTACCAGAGGGAGGCAATCTAATAATGTTATTGCCTTGTCGACCTTATTAGTTCACGTCTTCGGATACCGCTAGAATGTGAGTCCATCTGTCTTCTATATTGGGGAGTAGAGTGATTTCAAATGCCAATAGCAAGCATGATATTCAGAGAGATTCAATGGTTCATAGTCGATCCTTAGGTATAATTTATATTCACTTGATGACCATGTAGTAATTTCTTCACTATGATAATTCATACTTGTTCTTCATGTAAAGGAATACAGTTAATAGCTCTTGCCTTATTTAGAAAAGAAAAACGCCTTTTAATTTTTAACAAAATACAAAATATATGCTTTATATCGTTTAGAATTTCAAACCACTGATATAACCTTTGGAAGTGAAAAGCTACAAAATTGTAAACAAGCTGCAACAGACTCATTGATATAAAATAATACTTACAAGCACTTCAGATCTGAGCATCATCACCAGAAGCGCTCCTGAAACTGCTTGGAGGGGAAGTGGAACTTTGTATAAGTAGAAGCTGAACGTTTTCGACAGGCTTCTTCAAATTTTCTTTTGGCAGGAGTCTCGGGGTCTAGTCATGCCGGCCACATGACCACAGAAATGTCTTTGGACAGCACTGGCTCTTCGGCTTGGAAACGGAGATGAGCACTGCATTCCTAGAGTCGGATTCGACTGGCTTTCGAGCAAGGGAAACCGTAAGGGGGTGGGCACACCACTCCCTTTGGGAGGGTGTTAGCTGCCGAGTGTGACTTCTGAGGCACGGCAAGATCAATAGATGAAAGAGCTGTTTTGGCTTCCCTGCAAAAAGCGCCAAGATAGAATAGCCCGTCCCGCGGGCTCCTCCATTCTTACACCATTTTTTGATGCGTTGCACCTTGGTAGTTGTAGTTCTCAGGTAGCCTTACTGCAACCATAGCAAAGGGAATTAGAACTACAACTCCCAAGTTTGGAGTCCCAAGAGAACGTGGGGCATTAGCAGGCAGAGTCTGACACACCTCTGTAAAGCCTCCGTCCCACGCTCAAATTTCCCATCATTGCCATGAGCCCTCTTGCGCCCGGCATCCGGAACCTCCCTCCACCCCACGTCCTGGGAGAGCTGCGGGGCTTGCCGGGGGCCAGCCGGGCTACGAGCGAGTGAGAGACCCAGTGATCTGCCCCTTACCCGCAACTGCGTAACTTTCTACTGTCGGACGATCCCGCAGGCTTCTCCCTACGGGACCTACACACAGCAGGCAGCAGTGGGGCGTTGACTTCAGAGAGCCTGCCGAGTGCTTCCAAGCATGCACAGAAGCCCATTTCTCACCCTTTTTTAAATCGTAAAACAACCCTAGAAGATGAGTGTTTGTTTCCCTAACGAGCATTGTTGGGTATAGACCACTCTTGCTGACAAACCCCCCCCCCCAACTACCACCACCTAGAAAGGATCAGGAAAAGCTGTGATAGTCAGTCACCATCTACCCAAACACAGTGAGACAGAGACTCAACTATGAAATAATTTATACGTTTATTGAAATTAAATAAGAGTCTTGTGGGAGTTCAGAGTAATTTTTCATTGTAGTATAATCTTTCATGGTCCACTTCATTGGAACGATATAGTATTTACCAGAGGGAGGCAATCTTCTATGTTGTTGTCTTGTCTGCTTCATTGGAATAGTAGATTATTTAACAGAGTAGCCATCAGGCACTGATTGAAGAATAAACATCAAGAACACTATTGATATAGATCAAGAAGGGTAGCCATGTTAGTTCACTTCTTCAGATACAGCGAAAATTGCTTCATCTGGAATGGTGTATTATTTACCAGAGGGAGGCAATCTAATAATGTTATTGCCTTGTCGACCTTATTAGTTCACGTCTTCGGATACCGCTAGAATGTGAGTCCATCTGTCTTCTATATTGGGGAGTAGAGTGATTTCAAATGCCAATAGCAAGCATGATATTCAGAGAGATTCAATGGTTCATAGTCGATCCTTAGGTATAATTTATATTCACTTGATGACCATGTAGTAATTTCTTCACTATGATAATTCATACTTGTTCTTCATGTAAAGGAATACAGTTAATAGCTCTTGCCTTATTTAGAAAAGAAAAACGCCTTTTAATTTTTAACAAAATACAAAATATATGCTTTATATCATTTAGAATTTCAAACCACTGATATAACCTTTGGAAATGAAAAGCTACAAAATTGTAAACAAGCTGCAACAGACTCATTGATATAAAATAATACTTACAAGCACTTCAGATCTGAGCATCATCACCAGAAGCGCTCCTGAAACTGCTTGGAGGGGAAGTGGAACTTTGTATAAGTAGAAGCTGAACGTTTTCGACAGGCTTCTTCAAATTTTCTTTTGGCAGGAGTCTCGGGGTCTAGTCATGCCGGCCACATGACCACAGAAATGTCTTTGGACAGCACTGGCTCTTCGGCTTGGAAACGGAGATGAGCACTGCATTCCTAGAGTCGGATTCGACTGGCTTTCGAGCAAGGGAAACGGTAAGGGGGTGGGCACACCACTCCCTTTGGGAAGGTGTTAGCTGCCGAGTGTGACTTCTGAGGCACGGCAAGATCAATAGATGAAAGAGCTGTTTTGGCTTCCCTGCAGTGGAGCGAGTCAGCCAGATGGTGGCAGTGTGGCAGCACGACATCAAGAAGCCCTGACGTCATCAGCCAGCCAACAAGAATACATGCCATCAGAACACGACTGATCCAGCCCGCAGATGAAGCCCCGGCTAGCTGCAATGTGTGTGTAATTAAAAATGCTATTATTACTATTATTACTATTACCTTTACCTTACTAAAGAAAATAGATCAAGGGGCAATTGGAATAGCAGCAGCAGAAAGCCTGTGGAAGGAGGAAAGCAACCCCTTACATGTGGGAAGGAGTTTTTCTGGTTCTCAAATGTTCCCAGGTTTATGTGTTGTCATTTTGCACTGGTGGTAGCCCTGTTTAAACGAGATGCTGTGCGAGTGCCAAAGTTCCATGGGGGGAGGGATTTTGCCATCATCACATTTAAATGAGGTCTGAAGAGCAGCTTGACAAGGAAACATTATTTTTTAGTGAGAAAATGTACATTAGCCTACCGTGAAGAATGAAAATGTGGTGGGCCGGGTAAGAGGAAGCCTGCACAAGGCATCCTGCAGGGTTCCCAACTCCGAGTCAGGAAAGTCCAGGAGACTGAGGAATGGAGGCTAAGAAAGGCAGGGTTTGGGCAAGGGAGGGACCGCCGCAGGGTATAGTGCCATAGAATTCACCCTCCAGAGCAGTGTGGACGTCTGATGTAATTCCGGGAGATCTCTAGACTGCACCTGGAAGTTGGCAGCCCTACACTGGAGGGTGCCTGCCTTTTTCCTCTTCACCATCTGGCTTCAGGGGTAGTGACTGGAGTGGGTAGGAATAAGGTTGCCAATGCCACTCTCCAGGTGTGGCTTAGAGTTCTCCTGGTGTTACAGCTGATCCACAGATGATAGAGATGAAGAGGAGAGGTGTGGCTTGGATACGGTTGCCAGCCTCCAGGTGGGGCCTGGGGATCTCCCACTTTTACAACTGATCCCCAGCAGAAAGAGATCAGCTCCCCTGGAGAAAATGGCAGCTTTGGAGGGTGGGCTCTATGATATTGTACTGTGTGGAGGCTCCTCCCTTCTCCAAACCACTCCCTCTCCTGGCTCCACCCCCAAAGTCTCCAGGTATTTTCCAACCCAGACTTGGCAATCCTAGGCTTGGAGTTCGCTTGGTGTTACAGGTGATCCACAGATGATAGAGATGAAGAGGAGGAGGAGGCGATTGGATTTATACCCCGCCCTTCACTACTCAAAGGAGTCTCAGAGTGGCTTCCAATCTCCTCTCCCTTCCCCTCCCCACGACAGACACCCTGTAAGGTAAGTGGGGCTGAGAGAGCTCTCTCGAGAACTGCTTGTGAGAGAACAGCTCTGAAAGAGCTTGTAACTGACCCAAGGTCACACCAGCAACTGCATGTAGATGAGTGGGGAATCATACCCAGTTCTCCCAGATTAGAGTCCACGCTCCTGTTCAAGGCAGAAAGCAGCAGTTGATATGGGAGACACAGTTCCCCCTTAGACTTTTATTATACTACAGTAAATTAAGAGACTTCTGTTCTAGAATTGCTTTTGATAAAGCGTCAAGCGATACGCGGTTATCTACGCCAGCTAACATGTGAAGCATAATCATAGCTGCTGGAAGCAAAACATATCACAGCTAAGCATAAGCACAGCTGCTGAAGATAAACACATCATGGGCAAGCACCTGGGACACTGGCCAAGCCTCTTGGAAACCAGCCATCATAGACACCTTGTTGTGCTACATTCTTCATCTCAGCATCGACTTGAGGTTTTGCAATATTTTCTTGGACTTTAATCTGATTTTTGATTCACTTGCTATTGTAGGTTATTAGTGATTGAAGTGGTGCTCTTTTGGAGGTTTGATATATGTTGTTGGAGATATTTTCAGTATGATTTGATATTTATATAAATTTACATTTATATAAATATCAGCGAGTTTGGTGTCGTGGTTAAGTGCGCGGACTCTAATCTGGGAGAACCGGGTTTGATTCCCCACTCCTCCACTTGCACCTGGCTGGATGACCTTGGGCAAGCCATAACTCTGGCACAGCTGTTCTTGAAAAAGAGCAGTTTCTGTCAAGAGCTCTCTCAGCCCCACCTACCTCACAGGGTGTCTGTTGTGGGGAGGGGAAGGGAAAGGAGTTTGTAAGCCGCTCTGAGACACCTCTGGGTAGTGAAGGGCGGGGTATAAATCCAATCTCTTATCTTCTTCTTCTTCTACATGTTTAAGGTGTGTCTGCTATTCTGTTACACAGTTTCTTTTGTGTTGACAGTTTCTTACTGTGTATTTTCCCTTTTGTTTTTGGTCTAAAATATTGGAGCCAGCAGTCCATTGCCTAAGAAGGGTGTTTGGGATCACTGAAGGATGTCATAAAATAACCCAACAGATTAGAGGTTTGCAGGGTAAACAGAGCAACTCTGTTCACCTTCCCCTCCAGCCTTGGGCTTAAGTAGAAGGTTCATGTAAAGAAATCTACTAAATGCAAAGTGAGTTTTGTTGTACTATTCATTGAGTTAGCTGTGACTTGGGTAGCCCCAGTTAGTCTTATCGAGTCAGATCTCGGAAGCTAAGCAGAGTTGGCCGTAGCTAGCGTTTGGATGGGAGACCTCCAAGGAAGTCCAGGGTCGCTATGCAGAGGCAGGTAATTGCAAACCACCTCTGTTTGTTTCTTGCCTTGAAAACTCTATGGGGTTGTTAGTGATCAGCTGCAATTTGATGGCACTTCACACACACACACACACACACACACACACACACACACACATTTAGAGTATTTCTATGGCGCCTCTTCAGAGTCCTGTATGAGGTAGATTACAATTAAAAATCACAATATTATACAGAAAACAAGCCATTGGACATAAGCAGCATAAAAGTGATCCATGAATAGCAGCAAGCCATTAAGAAACTTGATAAGATAGCCCCTCATTAAAAGCTTGGTTAAAAAAAAATTTTGGCCTGACAACTAAGAGAAAGTGAAGTAGGCACCAGGTAGGCCTTAAAAAAGAGGCTGTTCCAAAGACTAGGTGCCACCACAGAAAATGCCCTGTCCCTAGTTGCTGCCTGCCTTCTCTCAGAAGGTGGGGTATAGAAAAAGAAGCACGGGAGAGGAGCCTATGTCCAGACTTATGAGACCACACCAGATTCATCAAGAGGACAAGTTTTTATTTGACGCCAGGTTCGACCTGCACTGCAAGGTGCTCTGAAATGGCCGAACCCTGAGCTATGCAGTAACAAAGCCTTTATACAAGTTGCAGGTTACACGTGATACAAGCCAAGCACTTAGCAGTGGAATTTTCCTTTAAAACTTTTTTTCTGTTACAGGGAACATCTTCATTTAGTGCACCATTTCGTTTAGCTTGCTGTTAACAAGTTAGTCCGGAAAACTAAACTCTTACACCCACCTGGCTTTCTTTGAAGCTCGACCACAGCCCCATCACTATGGTTACCAGGCTTATTCCAGCCGCAAGTTTGATAGTGACAGATAGCTAAAAGGTCAGTTTGGTGAGAAAGCTTTTAGGTAGGAGGAGGGGAAAGGGTTTTTTTTTAGGACTTTAGGTGTCCGATGTCTGAGGTCTTGTCTGGGAGAGGGCTAGCTGTATTTTTAATATTTTATTTTAATATCGCTTCAAAAGCAGATCTTAACTAGGAGGCTGGATAGTATAGGAGGCAGGCCCGTAGCTACAGTGGCGCATTATGGGGCTCCGCCCCCTCAAATGTGAGGCACACCCCATGACAGCTGCTGCCCCTCTCCTCCTCCTCCCCTCCTGTGACATTCAAAGGGCCCTCCAGCCGATTGGTGGAGCACGTGGCCACCAATCAGCTGGAGGGCCCTTTAAATCTTGGAGGAGGGGAGTGAGAGGGGTGGCTACCATGAAATCACTGCTTGGAATTCAGGGAAGGTGTGCGTCCGCCCTCTCCCTCTCCCCTACAAAATTCCCCCATGCCCCACCAACTTGTTCAGGCTGGGCCATGTGCGCCATAAGATGAAATGCCCAGTACCGGAGATACAAACTGTAAAAAGGACACAGGCAAACCCAATTAATGATATTATTTTTTTACTCAAAATACAAACAAAAACAATTGATTCCTAGGAATGAAAGCAATTGGTTTACTGGGGAATCCACAAAAGCCCCAATAAATGTATTTAATCTTATGCAAAACTAAGTTTTTCCCAAGGGATATCATGCCTGCCCCCTAGCCATTTCCTTTCATTTCTTGACAGCTTTGACCACACACATCTCACCATGTGCCCCTGTGTGCCTGCTCCCCCCCACCCCCCGGAGCAGCCTCCTGCCTTCCATCTCTTGTACCAGTTGCTCGCAGGCCGGATAAGAGCCCTGGGTAGGCCTGTTCCGGCCCCCAGGCCACATGTTGACATCCCTGTTCTAGTACTTTGAGGTGTTAACACCTCTTGATTGGAGAATCCAGGTTTGGAGGGCTGGAGCCCCAAGGCTCAAATTGGCTGAGACCCTGGGAGTACCTGTGGGGTGAGGTCTGAAAGGGGGAGCTGTTCTTTTGTTTGGGGGCTTTTTGTTAGGAAACTCTTTGGAGCATTTGTTTTACCATGAAGGATGATACAGGGGAATGATAAAAAAGAGAGCTGCAGATACACCGGGGACAGGGGCATCTTGCAACTCCCAGGGATTTTTATTTATTAAATTAGATTTCTTAACCGCCCTTCCTTGCTTGCGCGGAGCTCAGGGCAGTTTGCAACAATTAATTCAATACATTATAAAATCAAAACCATAAAAATTCCAATATTAAAAAAAAATTCAGAAACATTTACAACATTGAAAACATTTTAAAACAAGATGGCAGTGCTAGCATTCAGTCATGGGAGGGAGGGAGGGGGTTTGCCAGGCAGATGTAAGGAACCGTCGCTGACCTCAACCAAAGGCCTGACGGAACATCTCTGCCTTAAATGCCCTGAGACACTTTAATAAGTCAGGCAGGGCATGGATGTCATTCGGCAAAAGGCCCTAGCTGTGGTCGAGGCTAGCTGGATATCTTTGGGGCCGGGGACCACCAGAAGATTCTTATCTGCAGGTCTTAATGCCCTTTGGGGGACATATCAGGAGAGGCGGTCCCAAAGGTACGTATCAGGCATGACATGGATTGTGGGTACTTAGTCACTGTCTTTTTGTTGTATTTTGTTAGTGTACCTAGATTCTGTCCTTTGCAATACCCTGAGTCTGTGCCTTGTAGAAAAGTTTGTTTAACCTGAGGGAGTCTGCACAAGTCCTTACCCACCCGCCTGGCTGCTTGGTGTGCTACTGAGCAATACCCCTGTGAGGTTGGCTTTGGGCAACTCACAAGAGGGGGGACTGGGTTTCACCCAAAGAGGAGGCAGCAACAGCAAAGGGGGGCAAAACAGTGGCTAGTCTTGCCTCACAATGTGATGGAAACGATGACACAAAGCCCTGGTAGTAGCCTGGCTACTATATTTTGGATCAATTGAAGTTTGGTGTAGTGGTTAAGTGTGCGGACTCTAATCTGGGAGAACCGGGTTTGATTCCCCACTCCTCCACTTGCACCTGGCTGGATGACCTTGGGCAAGCCGTAGTTCTGATAAGAGCTGTTCTTGAAAAAAAGCAGTTTCTGTCAGAGCTCTCTCAGCCCCACCTACCTCACAGGGTGTCTGTTGTGGGCTTCCTCTTCCTCCTCCTGCCGGAAAACTGGGCTAAAACAAATAAAATGAATTTAAATGGAAATAAATGTAAAGTTCTGCATTTTGGTAGGAAAAATCAAATGCATAATTATAGGATGGGGGAGGCTTGTCTTGGCAGTAGTATGTGTGAAAAGGATCTAGGGGTCTTAGTGGACCATACACTGAACACGAGTCAGCAGTGTGATGTGATAGCTAAAAAGGCAAATGCCATTTTGAGCTGTATCAACAGAAGTATAGTATCCAGATCACACAAAGTGATGGTATCACTTTACTCTGCATTGGTTAGACCTCACCTAGAGTATTGTGTTCAGTTTTAGGCACCACAGTTTAAGAAGAATATAAACAACCTGGAACGTGTCCAGAAGAGGGCAATGAAGATGGTGAGGGATATGGAGACCAAGTCCTATGAGGAAAGGTTAAAGGAGCTGGGTATGTTCAGCTTCGAGAGGAGATGACTGAGAGGTGATATGATAACCTTCTTCAAGTACTTGAAGGGCTGTCATATAGAGGATGGTCAGAGTTGTTTTCTGTTGCACCAGAAGGTCCAACCAGAATGAACAGGTTGAAATTAAATCAAAAGCATTTTCAGCTTAAGTGTTAGGAAGAACTTCCAGACAGAGTGGTTCCTCAGTGGAACAGGCTTCCTCAGGCGGTGGTGGGCTCTCCTTCTTTGAGGGTTTTTAAACAGAGGCTAGAGGGCCATCTGACAGCAATGTGGATTCTGTGAACTTTGGCGGATCATGAGAGGGAGGGCAGGAAGGGTTGCATCAGTGCTTAGTTCTCATGGCCCTTTCTTATACACCCAGGGAAATGCTGATTGCCACTTTGACGTCAGGAAGCAATTTTCCCCAAGCCAGTTTGGCCGGGGATCCTGGAGGTTTGGGTTTTTTTGTGTTTTTTTGGCCATTCTTTGAGCATAGAGCAGGGGTCACTGGGCAAGGGGGGGAGGTAGTTGAGAACTTCAGGCATTGTGCAGGGGGTTGGACTCTATGACCTTGGAGATTCCCTTCCACCTCTATGAATCTGTGGTTTGGGGGAAAGGAGGAAACTCAGCTCAAAGTGATGCTGTGTCCACCCTCTAAAAGTGCCATTTTCTCTGGGGGAACTGATTTCTGCTGACTGAAGACCAGTTGTAATCCAAGGAAAACTCCAGTCCCCACCTGGAGGCTCGAAAATAGCAAATACCCTGTAATAAAACTCAAAAATATTTAACTGAGAATTTATATATAGGTAAAGGTCAAGGAAATATATAATTCCATAAAGAATAAGCAACATAACATTATAATATTTACAAGGACTGTAGAATACCATAAAAAGCAACAAGTGAGTGAATGTCCAAACAAATCGGATCCAAGAGTCCAAAGAATCAGTCCGAAGGGAT
>NW_015164197.1:0-22601 GCF_001447785.1 Gekko japonicus
GGGCCTTGGGTTTCTGGCTCTTCTTGGGCGTCTTACTGAGTCCCTAGTCTAAGAGTCTCAAGGCTAAGAGTCACAGGCAAAGAGACCTTTAGCTCGTGCCTTTGGCAATGTGCTTTCTTAAATACTGAATTACAGTCAATCACAGTCAAACAATGCCCCTTCCTCTCCCTGTCTCAAGCAGCCAGGACTCTGCAACAACTCTAATTGCTTTCACACACTCCGAAACACAGTCCTCCCACCCAATATCCTCAGCTGGATCCTTTCAGCTGAAAGCAATTAAAAAAACACTCACCCCTCTAGCAGCTCTGTCTCCTTCTCCTGCTCAGAACTCAGCTGAGTCTGCTCTGCCTCTGGCAAGGTGCTTCCTGAAATAGAGGCCTCCCCCAGCAGAGGGTGGGCAGCAGCTATTCAAATTCACCCAGGCACTCAATCACAGGCAAAACAATGCCCCTTCCTCTTCCTCTCAATTACAGTCAATCACAGTCAAACAATGCCCCTTCCTCTCCCTCTCTCAAGCAGCCAGGAGTCTGCAACAACTCTAATCACTTTCACACACTCCCAAACACAGTCCTCCCACCCAATATCCTCAGCTGAATCCCCTCAGCTGAAAGCAAGTAAAAAAACAACCACCCCTCTAGCAGCTCTGATGATACACTCTGTGGCATGATTTGTATAGAATCCAGCAAAGCAGAGTCAGGTAGACAATAGACTATAATGATGTGGACAGAAATAAATGGCAGATAGGAAGAAGGTAGTTGGAATCCTACAGACAATAAGTGGCAGCCAAATGGCTTTCCTAGGTGATGAATCTGCAAAGAAGCAGTACAATGTACATAGAAACAAATTGGGGTTCATTTATCAGATCATAATTTGAAATGGTGGCTAAGGTGATGAAGCCAGCCTAATCTGACTTTTTGGGGGTACTGATTATTCAAATGCTCAGAAGTGTCTTTGAAATGTGATGTTTTCTCTTATATAATGGTAATGAAGTGACAAAGTGCTAGGATGGTAGAATGGACCACAGCATTTCAGATTTAGGGTAAGGAATTGCATTTTTGAGAATCCAGTATACCAATTATTCTTTCTAAATGGAATACTAGCACAACAGGATTTGTGCCATGCTAAAACTTCCAGTCTTATATGTAATCCTTCATTTGCAGTGAGTTTTTTACATGGGGAAGTGTAAAAAAAAATGGTTCCTTGCTTTGCTCTGAGAAATAAAATCTTTGGTTCAGGCTGCAAAGAGACCTACAAAAATCTACGAAGAGTCGGTTAGAGACAGTTAGAACACAGTAACCTTGCCAGCTAAATTGTTTGCAGCTGAAGTGGTAGGGAAACCACTTTCCCCGGGTCCTTCCAGTTAGCACATTCCAAGCAACTGAAGTTATGGGGCACCTGTGTGGGAAAGGGCGAGGCCTAGCTAGCTGCAGTATGGTTTCGTTTCTCCCCCCCTCTGGTTCATCCCTTGACATGACGTGCTTAGCAATATACAGTGAGTTACATCATCTCTTTGGTTTCTGATTGGCCTAACAGGCCTGAGGTCAATCAGAGACCCTCTTCATAAATCTAGTTCGCATTTGCTATATGGCTGGACTTTGTAACCTCTTGGCACTGAAGCATGTCAGTGGTTATACAGCTCCCTTTGTTTGTGACCAGTATCCATCTTGATTGCTGCTGATAATCTTTGACTTGCTGGAACTAACTGCCTCAGCTGAACCAATAATGGTAACTTGGAACCTTGACTCTGTGTATTAGCTGTGCTGGATATGCTTAGATTTAATTGTTTTATCACTTCATAGTATTTTCTCTTTTAATATTTTTGAACTTTAAATAAATGACTATATTTTTATCTTGTCATGGTTTTTGCCTTTAATTGACCTCAAAGACTTTTCCCAGAGCCTTGGTCTTTGACCACCTACCAGCTAGGTGTTTTGTGTTCGGAAACTCAGTCTGCAGTCCCACTCTGCAGGGCTGACTTTTCTTGTTAATTCCCCGAGAAGCTGGGAGACTTGTCCTTTCCCTCCTGGGCTGCTGGGATAGACTGAATGGACTGGTGGCACCTACCAAGACTAGGGTGAGATTTAGTTTCTCTCTGGTATTTTATAACTTTGATTTGTTGCAACCCCTTTGTACCAAAAGTCCTTATCCAGGGTTGGGGCAGGGACCTTTGACAGGAAGCATTAAAATATTACCACATTCTGGACTGGAATTCTACCACCTCTCATACTGCTACATGTCTAAGAGCAGATCAGTAAACCTCCCTTTGACCAGCATAAAAACTCCCATTGTGGCTTCTAGAGCAGCCATCTTATTGCCGTCTGAGGTTTTTCAAGGAAAGTCAGATGAATTTTAATAAGGGCAGTGCATTTCTCAAGTGGTTTTCATACGTTCCTGGTTACTGGATTTTGCCAAAAGTAAAATTCAAAAAGAAATTGTGTGTACAAATCTATACAGAAAGCAACTATTTGTACTGAAAAGATGACCGCAGGATTTTCATATTTGCCCAATAGTTGTTACTGGATTTTGCCAAAAGTAAAATCCAAAAAGAAATTGTATGTACAAATCTACACAGAAAGCAACTATTTGTACTGAAAAGATGACCGCAGGATTTTCATATTTGCCCAATTTCAGATGGTAAAGAGTCATGTGTTTTCTTTCCTATTTTTATCTCTTTAGGCAATTTGGCTTTTCATCACCTCTTGTGAACTGTGCTTAAGCAGAGCATACAATTAATTGTCTAAACTGACAAAGAACATAAGGATTCCTTGTTCTGAGAGGAAATGTCCATAGGGAATGAATGTGACAGGGGATCTGAGCCATTATTATGGATGTTTCCATTATTTAATGACATGAGGAAATTGGATCACTCTAGTTGTGTACAGAAACATTGGACAAGTCAAAAGCAATTAAACTGAACTGTCTACTTGCAAACACTGAATGTTTCGCTTTTGCAGACATTAGGCAATTACATTGAAGATGTAAAAGAATAGGGTTTTTTTCCCTTTATTTTAGAGCAGGGGTGTCAAACTCATTTGTTAAAAGGGCTGGATCTTACATAAATGAGACTTTGTTGGACCAGGCTATGTTTGGCATAAAATGTAATGCCAAGCAGTGGAGATAAAAGGACACAGCCAAACACATTTAAAGATGCAGTGCAGCACTGGGTTGATGCCTCCGTACTGCCCGGAGTGGGGATCAAACCCTTTCCCCAGCCTGCTCTCATGGTCAATGCTCTGAGTCTAGGACCCAGGGGAAAAACATGAAATGACTGGGCATTGCAAGCTTCCCCCACTCCAGGTCTGCTCAGAGTGGCAGTGGCTCTCCAAGGTCTCAGGCTGAAGTCTTTCTCATATTAAGCCACAGCCTGGTCCTTTTAACTGTAGGTGCTAGGGATAGACCCACCTGGCTCCTTAGCTCAATGAATACAAGAGAAAAGCCTCCACTGGGAAGCACAACGTTTGCAACCAAGGCAGCCCCACAGCCAGCAAACGTCAGCAAATAAACAACTTGAGCAGACCCAGAAGCCAGCAAAGATGAGGGAAGTTCAGCAGCCCCGCCCTCTGCTCTCTGTACTCAGAAGCAGCCCCACCCTCTACTCCTCCCACTCAGAGGCAGCCCCACCCTCTGCTCCCTGCACTCAGCTGCAGCTCAAGCTCAGAAGAGCAAGTATGGGCAGGGGGAGGGGCAGAGTGGGGAGGGGGAGAGAAGAGAGCTACAGGCCAGATTAAAGCCATGGGCAGGCCAGTTCCAGCCTGTGGGTCATATGTTTGACACCCCTGTTTCAGAGGGTATTTTAAAAATAGAAATCGTATTAATGTATCACACCTCCATCTCAGATGTCAGAGGCTACCAAGAAGAGACTTGTAAAATATAGACTCACCCCCTTCAAGCATATGAAAATGGCTCTGAAATTCCATGGCAAATAGGTGTTCTGCCCCAAACCAGATAGTCCTTTGTCTATAAAGGATCAACTCTTTCAGGATGGTCCAGTCACAGTGTGGAATGGACATGAATGGGTCATAGATAAAAGTGCACAAGCAGCTTAAGAAATGAACCCATGTATAAGTACCTGACCTGTCCAGTTGTGGGTAACAGCTGGGTCAATGATACAGTGAACTAAAGCATGAGTGTGGACTGAACAGAACAGGAGAAGATCAAATAGGACACCACCTGGAAAGTTTCCAGATGACCTCTACTCTGGTGACTGTAAAGTCATCAGCTCCCTATTAAGAAAAGGAGAA
Organism: Gekko japonicus; assembly: GCF_001447785.1. Lineage (NCBI taxonomy): Eukaryota > Metazoa > Chordata > Lepidosauria > Squamata > Gekkonidae > Gekko > Gekko japonicus. The sequence continues at coordinate 4,242 of NW_015164197.1, forward strand.
GTCACAGAAGCCATGAGGAAAGACACATGTCAGCAAAGTTTCAGAACATTTGTGAGTGAAGGTCATTCCATCAAGTCTCCAGGCCATGAGTCAAGACAAACATCACAAGACCATGGAACCAGGGCTGACTTTTCTTGTTAATTCCCCGAGAAGCTGGGAGACTTGTCCTTTCCCTCCTGGGCTGCTGGGATAGACTGAATGGACTGGTGGCACCTACCAAGACTAGGGTGAGATTTAGTTTCTCTCTGGTATTTTATAACTTTGATTTGTTGCAACCCCTTTGTACCAAAAGTCCTTATCCAGGGTTGGGGCAGGGACCTTTGACAGGAAGCATTAAAATATTACCACATTCTGGACTGGAATTCTACCACCTCTCATACTGCTACATGTCTAAGAGCAGATCAGTAAACCTCCCTTTGACCAGCATAAAAACTCCCATTGTGGCTTCTAGAGCAGCCATCTTATTGCCGTCTGAGGTTTTTCAAGGAAAGTCAGATGAATTTTAATAAGGGCAGTGCATTTCTCAAGTGGTTTTCATACGTTCCTGGTTACTGGATTTTGCCAAAAGTAAAATCCAAAAAGAAATTGTATGTACAAATCTACACAGAAAGCAACTATTTGTACTGAAAAGATGACCACAGGATTTTCATATTTGCCCAATTTCAGATGGTAAAGAGTCATGTGTTTTCTTTCCTATTTTTATCTCTTTAGGCAATTTGGCTTTTCATCACCTCTTGTGAACTGTGCTTAAGCAGAGCATACAATTAATTGTCTAAACTGACAAAGAACATAAGGATTCCTTGTTCTGAGAGGAAATGTCCATAGGGAATGAATGTGACAGGGGATCTGAGCCATTATTATGGATGTTTCCATTATTTAATGACATGAGGAAATTGGATCACTCTAGTTGTGTACAGAAACATTGGACAAGTCAAAAGCAATTAAACTGAACTGTCTACTTGCAAACACTGAATGTTTCACTTTTGCTCAGACGATTTGCTTGTACAGAAGCAGACATTAGGCAATTACATTGAAGATGTAAAAGAATAGGATTTCCCCCCCCCTTTATTTTAGAGCAGGGGTGTCGAACTCATTTGTTAAAAGGGCTGGATCTTACATAAATGAGACTTTGTTGGACCGGGCTATGTTTGGCATAAAATGTGCAAGCTTCCCCCACTCCAGGTCTGCTCAGAGTGGTAGTGGCTCTCCAAGGTCTCAGGCTGAAGTCTTTCTCATATTAAGCCACAGCCTGGTCCTTTTAACTGTAGGTGCTAGGGATAGACCCACCTGGCTCCTTAGCTCAATGAATACAAGAGAAAAGCCTCCACTGGGAAGCACAACGTTTGCAACCAAGGCAACCCCACAGCCAGCAAACGTCAGCAAATAAACAACTTGAGCAGACCCAGAAGCCAGCAAAGATGAGGGAAGTTCAGCAGCCCCGCACTCTGCTCTTTGCACACAGGGCATCTTGGAAGGGCAAGGACAGGCAGGGGCGGGGGCAGGGAGGGGGAGAGAAGAGAGCTACAGGCCAGATTAAAGCCATGGGCAGGCCAGTTCCAGCCTGTGGGTCATATGTTTGACACCCCTGTTTCAGAGGGTATTTTAAAAATAGAAATCGTATTAATGTATCACACCTCCATCTCAGATGTCAGAGGCTACCAAGAAGAGACTTGTAAAATATAGACTCACCCCCTTCAAGCATATGAAAATGGCTCTGAAATTCCATGGCAAATAGGTGTTCTGCCCCAAACCAGATAGTCCTTTGTCTATAAAGGATCAACTCTTTCAGGATGGTCCAGTCACAGTGTGGAATGGACATGAATGGGTCATAGATAAAAGTGCACAAGCAGCTTAAGAAATGAACCCATGTATAAGTACCTGACCTGTCCAGTTGTGGGTAACAGCTGGGTCAATGATACAGTGAACTAAAGCATGAGTGTGGACTGAACAGAACAGGAGAAGATCAAATAGGACACCACCTGGAAAGTTTCCAGATGACCTCTACTCTGGTGACTGTAAAGTCATCAGCTCCCTATTAAGAAAAGGAGAAGTCACAGAAGCCATGAGGAAAGACACATGTCAGCAAAGTTTCAGAACATTTGTGAGTGAAGGTCATTCCATCAAGTCTCCAGGCCATGAGTCAAGACAAACATCACAAGACCATGGAACTTGAAATGATAGGTGCTATTATTGATTGATTGATTGATTGATTTTATTGATTTAAAACATTTTAATGTCATATATCCATCCAATCAGGGTCAATAAGACAGCAAACATTTAAACAATAAACATACAGTTGAAATAGCAATATAGCAACCAACTACCTGCCCAGGCAAAGGATTTGTTTTTGTAATATTACATCATGTTCTTCTTCTTTTTTTTCTGGAGCAATAAAATGCTGGGAAGTAGCCTTACAGCATTTGCCAAATCTGACCATGAAAGTTCTGTCTCAGACATCCTGGAGTGGTACTTATTGGAGTAGATGCTGTCAAACCAGCTTTGTTGGAGTTGCCACAACTAGTCAATGCATGAGAGGTGCTTTCTCATAGTATACATTTTGATCATTATGGGTAAGGTAAAGGTAAATGTTTCCCTTGCTCGAAAGCCAGTCAAATCTGACTCTAGGGATGTGGCGCTCATCTCTGTTACCAAGCCGAAGAGCCAGCACTATCCGAAGACTTTTTCATGGTCATGTGGCCAGCATGACTAAATGCTGAGGTGCACGGAGTGCTGTTACCTTCCCACCGAAATGGTACCTATTTGCAATTTCTTGCTTTCGAACTGCTAGATTGGCAAGAGCTGGGACCAGAGATGGGAGCTCACTCCGTCATGCGGCACTTGGGTCTCGAACTGCTGAACTACCAACCTTCCAGTCTGCAGTTCAGCGTCTTAACCACTTGAGCCACTGCAGCCCTCTCATTATGGGTTGTTGTTGTTCAGTCGCACAGTCGAGTCCGACTCTTCGCGACCCCATGGATCAGCTCCCGCCAGGCCTTCTGGTCTTCCGCCGTCCTCTGAAGTGTGCTCAATTTCATGTTCGTTGCATCTATGACACTGTCTAACCATCTCATCCTTTGCCGTCCCCATCTTCTTTGACCTTCAATCTTTCCCAGCATCAGGGTCTTCTCCAGTGAGTGCTCCCTTCTCATTTGGTGGCCAAAGTATTTGAGCTTCAGTTTCATTATCTGGCCTTCCAGGGAGCAGTCATGGTTGATTTCTTTTAGGATTGACTGATTTGTTCTTCTTGCAGTCCAAGGGACTCTCAAGAGTCTTCTCCAGCACCATAGTTCAAAAGAATCTATTCTTCGGCGCTCGGCCTTCCTTATAGTCCAACTCTCACAGCCATACATGACTACTGGGAATACCATTGCTTTGACCATGCGGACTTTTGTTGGCAGGGTGATGTCTCTACTTTTTATCATGCTGTTTAGGTTCGCCATCGCTTTCCTCCCAAGGAGCAGGCGTCTTTTAATTTCATGGCTGCAGTCACAGTCTGCGGTGATCTGGGATCCCAGGAACGTGAAGTCTGTCACTACTTCCACAGCTTCCCCTTCTATTTGCCAAGGAGTGATGGGGCCGGATGCCATGATCTTAGTTTTTTTGATGTTGAGCTTCAAGCCCACTTTTGCGCTCTCCTCTTTTACTCTGAGCAAGAGGCTCTTTAGGTCCTCTTCACTTTCTGCCATTAGAGTGGTATCGTCTGCATATCTGAGGTTGTTGATCTTTTCCCCAGCAATCTTAATTCCCGCTTGTGATTCATCCAGGCCAGCATTTCGCATGATGTACTCTGCATATATATTAAATAAGCAAGGTGACAATATACATCCTTGTCGTACTCCTTTTCCTATGCTGAACCAATCAGTTGTTCCATATCCGGTTCTAACTGTCGCTTCTTGGCCCTTATACAGGTTTCTCAAGAGACATGTGAGGTGGTCTGGTACTCCCATCTCTTTAAGGACCTGCCATAGTTTGTTGTGATCCACACAGTCAAAGGCTTTAGCATAGTCAATGAAGCAGAAGTAGATGTTTTTCTGGTACTCTCTTGCTTTCTCCATAATCCAGCGAATGTTGGCAATATGATCTCTCGTTCCTCTACCTCTTCGAAACCCAGCTTGTACTTCTGGCAGTTCTCTATCCATGTACTGTTGAAGCCTAGCTTGTAGGATCTTGAGCATGACCTTGCTAGCGTGTGATATGAGTGCAATTGTGCGATAGTTTGAACATTCCTTGGCATTGCCCTTCTTTGGGATTGGAATGTATACTGACCTTTTCCAATCCTGTGGCCACTGTTGCGTTTTCCAAATTTAAGCAAAAAATATACTTGGCCATCTTCGATCCAATTAGGGCCTTCAAGGCAGTCAACAGTTAAAAGATAACACAAACCAATTTTAAAAACAGCACATATGTATAAAACCAACACTCAAAATTTGGATTGTGATATTTGTTGGGGGGATGAAGTTTTGTATTTTTTGTATTTTTTATGTGTGTGTGTGTGAGAGAGAGAGACAGAGAGACAGAGAGACAGAGACAGAGAGACAGAGAGACAGAGAGACAGAGAGAGGGTGTTTGTGCACCTGGAAGTCATGGCAATCTCTGGTGACTGATTTGAGGTTTTAAAGAAAGGTCTGGAGGCAGAGCTTTGGTTGTGGGATTTGAGAAGGAAAACACGAGTGCAACACTGAGGTGTGCCTGTTACTCCACATCCAGCCCCGGATGCATGCATGAACATTCAGTTCTGCATCTGCAGCACCCCATAGTGAACTGAGGCATAAAAGTTTTTTTCTGGCAAAGGCATATATGAATTAGCCCAGGGGTCATTTCATAGAAAAAGAGGTGTAGGAGAACATTAGCATAACTTATTTGCATATGCCACACCCCCTGACATCATCAGAAGTGTGTCAGAAGGCAACACCCACTGCTCAGGCTCCACTGGACTGTTTTGGATTGCTAGCTGTTGGGGGGGGACACATGCAGACCTGTTCTCGCAGAGGAGGGAGAGCTTGTACCTGAATAAAACTTGGTCTTAAAGGTGCCACTGGACTGTTTTGGACAGGGGGGCCGGGGGGAGCTCTGCAACTTACCTGGCTGCTTCTTGCTCTGACCGAGGCCTGCTGGGAGCAGGGGGTGGGGCTTGTTGCATGTGCCTGCCCCCTGGGCTCTTTACTGCCGAAGCTCTGCTCCTGTGCGCTCCTGCAGGAAATGACCCCTGAATTAGCCAAAAAACTCTAAAAGCAGGTTGAATTTATCCCAGTAGATTACTTCAAGGGACTTATTGTCAACTGCTGTTGAGGGAAGGTTTGTCATTAGAAAGTAGTAAAGGCAGCAGATTTATTTTGATTCTGGGATGGAGGAGTTAAGCCATAACACTTCTGGTATATAAAAATTCTTTTTTTTTTTTAGTCTGGACAAATCCTATATTCAGTGTATTCGAGCATGAAATGTAAAAAGCAGCTTCATAATAAAAACCAAAAAGCCCCTAAACAATTTTTCTACCTCAAAATGTGTATATGTTTCCCTGGATAACATACATCCATTTATATTAAAAGAATTCATAACAGTGTTTGCAGAAATGACACTTGGTGAAAAGAACTCTGATCCTTTGTTACCACTTTGATTAATTTTATTCATTGTATTGTTCCCCAGCGAAAGTGGCCCATAGGGCTGAATTGAAAAGACTGTTTTAATCATGCCAAGAGAAAGAAAAACAGGCTTTTCTCTAAGAGAAATAAACAAAGGGGTAAGCATACCCTGCAGAGTTGTCAGTAAGCAGCAACCCCTTTCCGGTTTAGCACAGTGGAGCTTTATGATGGGACAAATAATTGATAGAAAAAATGAAGACATCAGCTCTGGCTTTATTAAAAAAAATCCTGTCACCCACAAAACAACAATCCTGTTTCTCTTTTCATGAAAGCTTATCCCTTGAACATCAAGTAGGTTTGTGAATAGAAAATTTCATCCTGAAAGGAGCACATCCTTTCTCAGCATGGTCTCCATTGTCCTCCTCACATGCCAAGAAGGGCAAGGTACAACACAAGCCGAATTGTCATTTCTGTAATAAAATAACTGTGGCCTATAAGAATGGGCATTATTAAATACCATAATAAAGAGGGCAGGATGTTCTTTTGTGCACATTTTTGGCAGTGCTGAACACACCACCCCAGAAAAATTTGGTGGTGGAGGAAAAGTGTTTATTTGTTCAAGGTGTAGGCAATGTTTCACATGTCAAGCTGAGAATGGCTCATGATATATGCCACTAATTTCTGTGCTGAAAAGTGAAACCATGAAATCAGCCTATTCCCATGAACATACTTTGGAAAATAGAAGTGCTAGTGCAGTTGGTAACATAGGTATGAAGATAAAGGATAAAGGATGCTTAATTTTTACAATGGGTTTAGCTTCATTCCTAATCGCAGGGCACAACTAGATGTTACGGTGCCCACAGGAGGAAGAGGACTTGGTTTTTATACCCCGCTCTTCATACCCAAAGGAGTCTCAGAGCAGTTTATAATCACCTTCCCTTCCTCTCCCCACAACAGACAGCCTGTGAGGTAGGTGGGGCTAAGAGAGGTCTTTTGAGAACTGCTCTTGAGAGAGCAGCTCCGAGGGAACTGTGACTGACCCAAGGTCACACATGTGACTTCATGTGGAAGAGTGGAGAATCAAGCCCAGTTCTCCAGATTAGATTCTACCACTCTAGCAAGCTGAATGGTGCAGCATCCCCAAATCAGGCTTGGGGATGCCATAATGTCTAGTTGTGCCCTCAGATATGTCGATAATTGGCTGTAGCTTCTCAGCCATGTGGAAAATGTACATGCGAATGTAGCATGAAGTACTTAGACATGTGACAGAAACTGATATGATGAAGGTAGATAGACCTTCATTGGGTCAAAGCCATGTGGAGACAGAAGAGGAGATTTAACTCATCAATCTAACTCAGGTTTGCTAATTTAAACCAAACTCCCTCTGCTACTATTAATGTTTAAAAGAGAGAAAACACACACACACACCCCTTTAAAGGACCCTGGTGATATGTAACAGTATTTTTCTTCCTTTAAAAACTCTAACAGCACAGGGAACCCAATTTTAATTACTCAAACCAAGCAGGAGTTAAAGGGTTAAACCCATCCTTATGTGTCAGAACTGAGGCTGTATGTACAATTTGCCTTTTACAGATGGGTGATGCACTGTGATATTTTTCACATCTGTTTGTGCCTGTGATGAATTCTGAATAAAGGAGGCCACTGTGAAGAGTTATGAAAAGAGATCAGGAAGGCATCAAAGGTTGGAGAAAATGGCAGTTGTGAAATTACCACTTTCTGTAAATATATTAATCTCTCTGTATTTTCTTGCTGAAGAAGCTGTTGTATTGATCCATCCCACATCCATGCTTCAAGAATGATGGCAGCAGGCATCACCACCCGCTTTGGGGGCGGGAAACATTTCTATTAGAAGCAAAGGAATAACAAATGATCTCTAGTCTGGATGAATGCACAATTCAGATCTGTTCAAAAAATATATTGGCAAATCCACATGTACAATGATCAGAAAACTATATCGAGTTGTATTTGGACATACACATTTCCACATTTGTACATACAAACAAAACTTCAGAAACCAACAGGCTATCATAAGATACTTAACCTGAGCCTCTAGAGGGCTCAAAGATGATGCCTAGGAAGATGTGCAAAACAAGAGACTTTTGTTATAATAATGATGTCTGAGAAGGCAACCATTGCCAAAGAGTCAGGTGTGAATAAATGGAGCTAAAGTACTAACTGTGTTTTCAGGAATCTGAATGGATTATTTCTTTAGCTATTTATACCCCAGTTTTCTTCCCAATGGAGACTTAAAATGGCTTACAATATTTTCTCTGCCTCCATTTTAATTTATTTTATTTATTTATTTATATTTCAATTTGTATCCCGCTCACCCCCTAAGGGCTCTAAGTGGCTTACATGTTCCAATTCATACAATCCTAAACCTAGGGCCACATACATAGGGATATGACAAGCCTACCAGGCACCCTTTCTGTGTAGCGGATCTTCGTTGTTACTGCCTTGCGGGAGGTAGTCCGGCGGCGTCCACTCCAGCGCTGGTCTTTGGGGTTCCTCCTTCTGGCTGTTGCAAATTCATTTCTGGGCCTGGACCACTCGCACTTCCACGCATGCTCGCGGCCTCCGTCCAAGTAGGCTCCGGCCTGCATCGCTCCGCCTCCGTGCTTGGGTGGGCGGGAGCTGGGACGTAGGCCAGGAGCTCACTCCGGCCACGGTGGGGCTCGAACAGCCAAAGCTGTTCGGCCAGATGTTAATGCAGGCTGCACTTACTGCCTGTGCCACCGCTCCCTAACGCTCCCATCACATTTTATCATCATAACAACTCTGTGAGGTATATTAGTAAAGGTAAAGGTTTCCCTTCCTTGAAAGCCAGTCAAATCCGACTCTAGGGGCCAGTGCTCATCTCCGTTTTCTTTTCTTTTTTCCCAAACACTTTTATTTTGGGTATAACATATTCAACATTAAGTTACATTTCAGGTGCTCATCTCCGTTTTCAAGCCGAAGAGCCAGTGCTGTCCAAAGACATTTCAGTGGTCATGTGGCTGGCATGACTAAATACCAAGGCGCACAGAATGCTGTTACCTTCCCACCAAAGTGCTACCTATCTACTTGCAATTTCTTCTTTTTGAACTGCTAGGTTGGCAGGAGCTGGGGCCAAAGACAGGAACTCACTCCATCACATGGCACTAGGGTCTCGAACTGCTGAACTACAGACCTTCCGGTCTGCAGCTCTGCGTCTTAACCTCTGAACCACCATGGCCCTTGTGAGGTATATTAGCTTGACCCAATTATAAGGCACAGGCAGGGGACCACCAGAGGATTTTCAGGAGACATCAATTTTTCCCCACCCTCACTATTTCAGGCTTAGTGGTGACATTGCAGGACAACTGCATACAGAAAATTAGTTGCATATAAACGTATCTCATTGGATGTTAATTTTAATATCTAACAAAATTCAAATGAACAGATAAACTCATAGGAAAATTAAGGTTTCTATTCTGTGACAACAATTAGAGCTGTATGAAGTCTCAGATATATTAAATGATAAGCGGGGACCCACGAGGACTTGCAGGAGGCATCTCATTCCCTCCCCCCATTTCCTCTTTCTCTTTCCTGAAAGCCCCCACAGAGTCTCCCCTTTTCCTGCTTCCTTCTCTCCTTCAGGTTGCCAGTTCCAGGTTGGGAAATTCCTGGATATTTGTGGGTGGAGCCTTGGAAGGCAAGGTTTGGAAAGGGAAGCAACCTCAGCAGGGTATAATGCCATAGAGTGCACCCTCCAAAGCAGCCCTTTTCTCCTGGGGAACTGATCTCTGTCATCCAAAGACCAGTTGTAATTCCATGTGATCTCCAGCCCCCACTAGAGGTTGGCAGCCCTAGTTCCCCTGGAGAAATAGCTGCTTTGTAAGGCAGAGTCTATGGCATTATACCCTTCTGAGGTCCTTCCCCTCCTCCAACCCCATCCTCCCAAAGTTCCACCCCCCAAATCTCCAGGTATTTCCTAACCTGGAGTTGGTAACTCTGTCTCCTTCCCATCCAATAGCCAAGCTACCTTAATCTGCCCTCCATCTTCAGCTCCCTCCCCCAAGCAGCCTCTACCTAGCAAAAGTGTGGCTTAGTTTTGTGGCGTTGATCACTGGGCCAGGCCAAGTTGCATGGTAGGGAGCCTTTAAAGACTTGTAGGGAGGCACCTCACTTTCCCCTCACTCCACATTATTTTCTCTTTACCACATGAGTGGACTTCTTCATTCACAAAATGCTATCAAAATATCAAGAAACCTGGTCCACCCTCTCCTCCAAAGTCCACCTAAGTTTCAAATGAATTGGGGTCCTATTTTACAGCCCCTTGAATAAAGTGCCTCTAGCCACCCTCTCTGCATAGTGCAAAAAGGCACAAAAATGGTCACCATCTTTCCAGAGGGGATTTTTAAAAAAAACCAAACTTAGGCCATGGTCAGATGTGCCATTTGGTGTGGAGAGAAAGCAAGCCTATTTCCTCTGGTGGAAATTGACACGGTGTTGCAGGATCACACATCCTTTGTAGCTGCGGGCTCAGCCTGTCACTGCCCAATCAGACGGCATGTTCGGGTGACTGTGGGTAAAACACCTCCGCATTGAGGGTTCCCCATGGAGTATGCTGTTATGCACATACTAGTAAGCAATGAAAAAACATGGCACTGACTCAGGATGGAATGAGTAGACGATCCCGACAGCATGAGAGCGTGCTTGAGTGATCAGACAAGGGAAAGTTTGTCTATCACCTGTTGGCAAGTGTTAGGGCTGGAGTTTCCCCAGTGTCTTTTAACTCTGTTTCTGTGGCAAGGCAGCACGGGGCACTGATGGCTGCAGGACCTTTCCCAGATGCTGCTGTCTGCTCATGCCCTTTAGACCCATCAGGCATTCATAGCCGAGTCGGATTTAAAGGCACATCTGACCATGGCCTTAATAGCCTTGAGTAAAAGTACTTCCATAGTGTCTGGCTACTGAGAAGGGTTGGTTTCAAGTTTTTGGAGAACCCAAGCAGAGAGTTTCCAGGCCCTCCTCCCCTCCTCTGCCCACCATGATTCTACCCCACCCATCCTCATGCCTCCCACCTGCTTGAGTGTCCTTCCCCTGTCTGCTTGTGCAGCCTCCCACCACCTGCCTGCAGTACCTGGAATTCTTTCCCTGGTGGCACTGGGAAATGTGCACAGCTTGGAGAAGAGGGGGGTACAGAGTGCAAAAGAGTGAGCACGAGAGGGTTGGCACGAAAGAAGTCCTGGGCCCTGGCAGCTGCCCCACTTAAGGATATGCAGTTGCTACTGAGACATTTACCCACCCCACCAATTATGTTATGGAGAAAAAGGAACATTTGTTATTTAAAGCAAGTGCATGCCACACTGCAATCTGTTCACTGAGAGTGGGTGAGGCAGATAGTATGATGTCTCTTTGCAGAGGCATGTGTTCAGTAAAGTAGTCTTCCACAAAGCAATGGAGAGGCAGTGATATTTTCCTAACTGTGAATGTGAGGTATTTTGGGAAGGCTTATGTTGTGGAAGTTCACCATAACAAAAAGGGTGCCTTTGTTTGGTGTGAGAGATACCTGGGAGCAAAAAGATCTCGTTCACAGTTCACCCAACCACAGGACTCCAAGGCTTGTTTGCAGACTGGAAAGGTGCTGTGTACACAAACATCACAAAACTACAAAAATGGGGAATGGAAGGAAGGGGCATTCCAGCTAAGCTGTCCATTCCATATTGGGGTTGCATAGGGGTCAGAGCATTCTGGTGAAGGGGGAGTCTGGCTATGCACATGAAGGGAGAGCAAACTATTACAAAATGAGAGCACGTAGAAGGAAAATGGTTTGGGCATCTTAAATTACAGCTTGGCTTTTTCTTGGAGAAGAGGTTTGATGAATAGGCAGCCATGACCCTAAAGGTCCTAATTAACACAGACACAGTCAGTTTTCCAGACAAGACAAGCATCTGCTGCAACTGTCTGGTCACCACACCTCAGAAAGGATATATATATATATTTTTATAAAGGTTTTATTGGCTCCCCTAAAAAGGGGAGGTATTTCGCTTAAAAGAAAAAAAGGGAGGGGTAGACAGTGGGAGAAAGAGAAAGCTGAGCGATATATAAACTGGTAAATTAAACTGTTAGTAATGTCCAATTAATCTTCTTGGGCTTCTTCTGTGTGTTGCCAAACTTCTTTACCTCAGAAAGGATATTATAACATTGGAAAAAGTGCAGAAAAGGGTGACTAGAGTGATAAAAGTGTTGGAACACTTTTCCTATGAAGAAAGGTTAAAGCACTTGGGGCTCTTTAGCTTTGAGAAATTATGGCTGAGGAGTGACAAGATAGAGGTTTACAAGATTATGCATGGGATAGAGCAGGTTGAGAAAGAAGTACTTTTCTCCCTTTCTCACAATACAAGAACTCATGGGCAGTCAATGAAATTACTGAGCAGTCAGGTTAGAACGGACAGAAGGAAGTACTTCACGTAAAGAGTGATTAACACATGGAATTCACTGCCGCAGGAGGTGGTGGCGGTTACAAGCATGGCCGGCTTGAAAAGGGAATTAGATATGGAGCAGAAGTCCATCAGTGGCTATTAGCCACAAGGTATACATAGGAACTCTCAGGCTGGGGCAAGTGATGCACTGTATTCTTGGTGGTTCGGGGGGGGCAGTGGGAGGGCTCCTAGCATCCTGGCCCCACTGCTGGATCTCCTGATGGCACCTGGTATTTTTGGCCACTGTGTGACAGAGTGTTGGACTGGATGTGCCATTGGCCTGATCCAACATTGGCTTCTCTTATGTTAACTGGTCTGCATTCTCCTGCATCATGCCTCTGAATGGATTCCTGATGGGATCCCATGCTCTCTGTCTCTTTGTTCCTCTCAGCACCCCATGCTTTGTGGAAGAAGCTGGGATGGGGGAGGACAAGCCTTGTTAAGGCTTGCACATATAGATGCTTTTGCAAAAACATCTGTTACATGCTGGATTTTTTTTATCCCTTGCCAAATTCCCTCAGCACCCCAGCTCCATGGTGAAGCTGTGGGAAGTGACTTTTTTCACAAGGAGTAGTTGTTTGGCCAACCATTCCTTCCACCCTTTTCTGGTTAAAAAATGGAAATATTTAGTTTAAAAAAGCTCCCCAGGTAGTCTCACCATCTTTCCCCGAATGAATGGCTGGCTGGTTCTTTATTTTATTAAGTGCTTTGAATGGGCATCCAATACAAAACCTAAAGCAACCAGGGTAATTGCCATTATGAGATGCGTGAAGAAATGCATTTTTCCTTTGGAGGCTTGAAATGAGCAAAACCTTCATTCCAAGTTTTAAAAGTTTTTCCCCCCTCTCTGGGCAGAGAACAGACAGGAAGGAAGGAAGACAGTCCAATTGCTTTCCAGCTTACCTTCATACAAATGCAAGTCCATCTAGCAGGTGCAATAATGGGTGGGTCAAGTTCTCCCCCCTTCTCCAAGCAGGGAACAGAGATCTGGAGGAAGTAAATACTAGAGAGACTTCAGGAAGGAGTTCTGGAGGCTTCAGGAAAAGCTTTGCCAACCTGGTGTGACCTGGTCAGTGGGTGGGAAAAAAGAGGTGATAAGACTCAGGGGGGCAAGGAGGAAGTTGTTAGCCAAATTGCCTTAATATAATAATAAGATGGGGGAATTTGAATATTAACTGGCAATGGCTTTAATTAAGGGAACAATAACCTATGTATACTGGAGTCCAACTTATCCAGATCCCCAGAAATAGATGCAGAGACTAGATCTTAAAATATAGTGATTTCTTTACTAATAATTCTCACACACATACAATAAAAATGAAACCATTGCATACTCAATCAATACAGAACTAAGAATTTTAGACAGAAAGGTACAGCAACAGTTGCATTAGCAGGAAGGTATCGTTGATGGGGTGATACTTTACCTGTCCAATGTGACAAGGCGATCCTGCAGTGAAAATAGGGAAAATACTAGGGATGGGGTTGTGTGTTGCCCAGCAATACACGTGGGAGATTCCAAACAGCACTAAGAATGGAGCCAGCAAGATAGGGTGGGTTCAGAGAGCAATGGGGAGATGCTCTCTTTTTATACCCTAGAATGACTAGGAGGGGGATGCTAATGGTGACACCTTTAGAGAGACAAAAGAAAGAGTAGTAATGTCCCGGCTCCTTGGACGGTCGTTAGTCTTAATGGTCCAAGAATCAACAGCTGCATTATCAGGATGGGCGGTGGGCAGGCGTAACAGTTGCTTAATCCTCTCATGGAGGAAGTCCTTTTGTTTACAATGAAGAGTGCATGGAACCTCTGGAACAGGTGGGGGGAAGGTGCCTGTGTGATGGAGAGGAGAGCTTTCCATGGCATCTGTGAGGGTTGTCCAGGTTTCCTTTGCGGAGCAAGGCTTCTCTTTAGTGAACTGCTGCTGGTTCCATGGGTTTGTAGGGTCAGGGAGGCTGGCTTTAGGTATTGCATGGGTCCACATCTGGCTTGGCACACTGCTTCTGGGTCAGGCTACCCTCAGCTGGGAATGTGCCTACAGTCCAGGAGGTTGGCACTATCAACTGGCTATCACACAGTCCAATACTCTGGTACACTTATTGTACAGTCCAGCTCACAGTTACAATCCATAGCTTTATATATGCTGTGCAAGGCTCTTGCAGGGCAACAGAGTTCTCTTTTGTGCAGGGTCCATCAGGGCAGACCTGGAGGAGGCAGCCATTTAACCATGTGCTGTCCTGGAGAGCTGAAGGAAGCTTCAAGATAATGGAACTCTTTAGCATCCCAAGTCCGGAGCCTGTCCTCTAATTTTAATCATCTGATAGGGCATATATAGAGAGAGGAATCGTGTTTTACCCATTTGTTTTGAATCTCTTGCTCAATCTGGTGCTGTGCTAAAAATATGCTTGTGACCATTTTCTTTTAAATAAATACTTTATAACTTTTGATGCTGGTATTGGTTCTCTGTACCACTTAGACCTTCAGTGCCTTGAACACGCTATTTTAATAGGAGGACCAGGAGGGGGAAGGCAGGCAGTTGGCAAGTGGCTATTCCTCCAGGGGTGCACAAGGCAGTAAACTGTCCCCATGGTGACCAAGGCAGCGGGAGGCACAGAGGCAAGGCCTCAGAACTTGGAAGGGAAGCTGGGTGTCCTGAACTTCCCAGTGGGCAATTCCTACAAAGGTCAGGCGGTGGGTTACCAGAGAGAAAGAGAAAAGTCTCTCCAGGTGTTGGGAACCTTGGAGGGCAAGGTGGAATAGGGCCTGCTGGCCGGAGCGGCCCATTCTGCCACAAGATGCAACGATAGTATTACATTCAGTCTTAATACATACATATCCCCTTCCTATGTAAATTTAAGGCAGGGTTTTTCTCAAAGACATAAAACATATATACAGTTCCCATCAATGAACAATTAACCTTCAGAAACACCAGCTGATCAACCTTCCAGGATGTGAGTTGTTGATGTCACTTTCTGGGGGGGAAACAACTCTGCATGCTGGGAGGGCAGGAGAGGAGTAAGTGAGCCACCAGAGATAGTTCAGGCCTCAGCCCAGTAGCTTAGTGGAGTTGTCTCCAAGCTGCTTGTAGGGTTGCTCAAGGTAGTTCCTCACCATTGCCTTCATGCAATCCTCCTTTGTGTGCCTCATGTTCCTACTGATGCCAACTGCCTCCCTGATGGCTATGTACCACAAGGCCTGACCACAAGTGGTAAAGGTGGCATGATGGCCAGCAGAAGACCAGGCTAGGGAGAGTTCTGTATTGCTTCTGCTTGTTCTACCATGTCACTTGGGCCAGAATGTCCTCAACATACTGGGAGATGTCATATCTCCAGGCCATGAGAGCACTGTACTGCAGGGCAATGCTGCCCTTGATGCATGGGTCACACATGGTCACTAACCTATAGATTCTTATCTGAGTGAGACGCTGGAGTTGGTGTCCAGTGCTCCTTTGCAGTGTTTGCACCAAGGTGGCCACCTCTGGAAGAATTTGTGCATCACCTATCCCTGAATTAAAAATGGATCCCATCTTTCTCTTCAGCTTGGACTTCCAGTATTCCTGCCATGGCAGGTGCCCTCCCATCACCAGCCCTAGTAATTAAAAAAAGGCAACATCAGCTTCTTCAGATGGCTAATGAGCTCTGCCATGTTGAGATCTCCCATTATATAATTAAGCTTCTGGCCATCCAGAATCAGTGCATACTAGATTGCTGCTAACTGATGAAAATCCACTGGTTTTAGCAAGTAGCACAAGGTTTCTTGTGGTCACTTACAGAATTCAGCAGATAAAGAAGGTTTAAGAAAGGTTGAACTTGTACTTTTAAATATCTTTTTGTTTTATTATGTTTTAAATATTATGTTTATTAATATGATTTTAAAACTTTGGAGTATATGTACCTGTTTTATTCTGTGCTGGTCAAGGGCCATTTTAATAAAGATTTAATAATTTAATTTACCATCCTCTAGAAATAATTACAGGTGACAGAGCATGTTGCACGCCCAGAATGCCTGGCAGCTGCATGTCTGCATGCCACTTCCTTAAGAGGGGAAAGCTGGTTATAAAATGATGGTGACGGTGGAAAGGAAAAGAGGTAGAGATGGTAGCTTCTGCTGTGGCTCACGGCTCTCCTCCTGCCATACCCTTGAAGGGCTGTTGGACTGTACAGGCAATGGAGAATCAGCCCAAGACTGAGCCCTCCCTCCTGGCCCTCAAATAGCCAATGGATCCATAAGGTGAGCTCCAGCCTCCTCTGACAGGATCCTGAAAGACAGCTTCTGTTCCTCCTTCACAACAGACCCAGAAACAGGAGGAAGTGGCACCTGTGCCAGCACCACTTAGCTCTACAGGGAAGATTGCAGGTGGCAACAGTCAGAGCAGCCAATGGGAAAAGGGCCCCAGAAGGCTGCTTCAGCACCCTGCTGGAGGTTGGGATGGGCTGCTCTTCTTGTGCTCTCTGCAGACCTTGTGGGACAAAACCCCTCTCCCATCCTTTCCTACTCTTCTTATACTTTAAGGGTCAGCAATTTTTGACTGTGTACCCCTAGAAGTATCACCAGTAAAGAACACTATTGCTCATTGTATTTTAAAAGAAAGATCACTTAACTTGAACAAAAATCTTGGTCTTTGACCGAGCAGTATGTACTAAAAACAACCACCACCCAGACACAACACCTACTGAAAAGGCAGCCGTGTACAGGTCATTTGAAAGTAGATCTGTTGACACAGAGCCTTGGGGGTCTTGGCAAACTGCTTGCTGAAGAAAGTGTCCATGAAGACAAGAAAATAATAGTTGCTCTGTGGACAGTGTTGAATGTGACATGCTTTTCAGTAACTGTAAATGTTTTTTTCCCCACAGCATGACAATATTGATCTCCCTCAGGTTTTATTCTCTATACAGATTTTCTCCTGTTTTAGGAATGGTGAGCCCTTTGGTTTGCTGAAGGCCACCTGAGAGAATGCTTCACAGTTTCTTCTGGTGTGTATTTTTAAACACTCTTTGTTTTAGTTTCTTGGTTTTGCTTTGGAGAGGACTGTGAAGAAATTCTTTTTTTTTCTTCTTTAGAGGTTTGAGCTGAGCAAAACCTTCACTTTGCATTTTTTTAAAAAAGTTTTTTCTCTCTGGACAGAGGACAGGCAGGAGAGGGGAAGACAGTTCAATTGCTTTCTGGCTTACCTCAGCCACCTTTCTAGAAATGCGAATAGGTCTAGCAAGAGACAATGGGATGATAAAGCTCTCCCCACCCCCAGCAGGCAACAGAGATTTGGAGGTATTAAATACTAGAAGGACTTCCAGAAGAAACTTCTGGAGACTTCAGGAAAAGCATCTTTGACCCAGCCTGACCTGGTCAGTGTGTGGGAAAAAGAGAGATGATAAAAGCCCTGGGAGCAAGGAGCAATGGCTTTTTGATGCTGATTCCATCAAAGCAGACAGAACTCTTAACTGAGGTCTGGAGGAGGTGACCATTGCAATGTGCTGACCTGCATACCTGAAGGAGGCTTGAAGGTAATGGTACTTCTGTAAAAAAAATCTGTAACTCTCTAAGCTGAGAAGCCTGTCTTATATTTAACAACTGATAGGGCATGTATAGAGGGAGGGACAGAGGAATTGCATTTTACCCTTTTCTTTTGAATCCCTCATTCAATTTGGTGTTGTGCTAAAAGTATGCTTGTGAACACTTCCTTTTTAATAAATGCTTTGTAACTTTTGATCCTGGTAGTGGTTTTCTGTGCCACATAGACCTCCATCATCCTGGACATGCTATTCTAAAAGGAGCACCAGGAGGAAGGGGAGGGAAGTCAGTTGGCAAGTGGCTACTCCTCCAGTGATGCACAAGGCAGCAAGCTGCCCCATGGTAACCAGACCCTGGGTAGTGAGAGACACAGAGGCAAGGCCTCAGTTGAACAGGAAGCTAGGAGTCCTGACCCTTTCAGCAGACAATTCCAACAAAGGTCAGGTGGCAGCGGCGGTTGAACAAGAGAGAGAGAGAAGCCTATCCAGGTGAAAAGCCTCTCCTGCTCGCTCTTTCCCAGCCTCATCTCCCCACTGGGGGCACTACAGATTTGGTAGGGGGCACCACCCCACTGCCCCATCTAGCTACGGCCCTGCCAGGACCTTCCTTTGATTTTTTAAAAAGGTACTAGTAATACAAGACATAGTAGAAATGTCTGTCAGCTGCATTTTTGTTGTTCTTTGAAGGTGGTCATCATGGTGCAATCAGATTCTATCTTGGTGCTACTTTTTGATATCTCCTGTTCCCCATAAAGTACACGTAGCTTGCCTACCTGACTTGTTTAAGAATGAACTTTGAATGTTTTTCTCAT
>NW_015164197.1:22633-25562 GCF_001447785.1 Gekko japonicus
TGCCCAGAGAATGTTGCCAGCCCTCTTGTTCACTGAATTTGCTCCCTACCTGTTCTTTATTGGTCGTTTTATGCTCAAGTACTAATAGTGTGATTTTGAGCATTTCTTAGTTTTTGGGTATGTGTCTGAATTTTCTTCTCTTTCTTCTGCTTTCTCTATTTCATTTTTTTTAAAATCAGCCCTCCTCCCTCCACCTTATTTAGATAAAAGTATTATATATCATTTGTTTCTAATCCATCTCAATGTGAGGGTAATGTAGTGACACAAAAAACAAAGAAACCAGCAACATTAATCGAGTGAAGTACCCATTAACTGTAAGTCTTAAGCAGGATCTACTGATTGAAGTGGTATTTACTTTCAAGTAAACATGATTCACATTGCAGCTTTAGTAACTATATTTTACCAAAATGTTAGGTTGAGACTGGTGTCTCTTCTGTCCCCTACATCTTGATATTTCATTGTAACCACCTTGAGCACCAGTATCCAAGGATTTTTGACTTATGGTATGCATTTTAATACTGTAGGATCACGTCCATTTATTTAATGAAATGGAAGTACCCCTTTGGATAAAGGTGACATTTCCTGACAGGTTATTTTGTCATTTGGTTGTGCTATTTATTTTGCCAGAATCTCTTTTCTCTTGGTGTCATTGTGCATTTAGTTGAGGATAGCTACTGGATGTCACAGTTCCTTAGCTGATGTGATGATGCTTCGGGTCCTTCCTGACTATAATTCCTCTGTATTTGGGAATCTTGTTCTGTTGTGTAAATTCCAAAAGAGAGTTCAAACATGGTTCACTCTTACTACATGATCTAATACAGACAGCACTGCTGCATGCAGCTAGCAACGCTTTTTGCAAACACATGAATGAACAATAGTGGCAACTGCACAGCAGAGATGGTATTCCAAGTAATTGGAGCATCCTTTCCAGGCAGATTTAATTATCTGTAGCACATCATGTTTTTCCAGTAATTTCACTAAATTTTGAATGTGGGAGAGCTTTTCCCTTCCAACTCAAAAAGCCACAGTACGTTTTAATTTAGGCCTATGCTCTTTCAGATCCATGTCTGGCTTGAAACTGTGATCACAAATCAGCCTTCTGTGAGAATTATCCCCAAACAACTCCCTACCTTTAAGAAAGGGAAGGGGGACTAGGGAATGAGGGGGGGGGGACTGGAGAGGACTTACTACATTTCCATGGGTATCCTGTTCTGAGCGTGTAAGGAAGAATCATTTCCTCCTTGGAAGTATGAGATCTGTTGTTTCACTGCCTCTTGGACTGACAGAGGAAACTACAATCCAGTCATCATTGGCAGTCATTTGCTCCTCTGACTAGGCAGCTTCAGGAAAGCAAATATGTTTTTATTCTCATGCAAGAAGGACATGCTATTTAGTCAATGAATTCAAATCAAGATTACTTTCTGTTAATAACCACTTGCAGTTGAGGTAACACTTGGAAAATATTCATTATGTACATTAAATCTTGATTGCTCAGTTTGAATGTCTGTGATTGGCTTGCTATTTCATATTCATTAAATGTATTTTTGTTCAGCAATCAGTTCAAATATCTAGTTAATTAAAATTAGATTTAACTTTATTAACATGAAGTAATGTTTAAAGTAAAATCTCATGCACTTTGTGGCAGCAGCCACTCAACCGATTCTAGATTTTCTAATTAGATTTTTTTGCCACAGCAATAAGGCCATATTAGGAACTGAAGAACTCTATCAGTGCACCTAAACTGCTGTGGATGCCCTATGTGACTTCTTCTCATTTCTCCCCTTTGAATACCAGAGTCCATGCCTGGTCACAAATTACTTCAAAAACATCATTTGAAAATCATCATGACATATGGGTAACTGTTACTCAAGAAAGCTCACACCTACTTTGGCATGCAGAAATAGTTACATAGTTGTTTGGGTAAAAGCCAATGAATTTGGGGCTATCCCTATATGTTTTCAGTTTTAGCCTCATTTCACATATTACTTTTTTTCAAATTAGAAATTGTGTGTGTGTGTCTGTGTGTCTGTGTTTTAGATAATGTGAGAAAAACAAGCATGTCTTTACCTGAGGGCCATATATTCCATAGAAATGCCTTACTACTGAGGTTTTTTTTAAAAAATCATTCCTTCCCACCTTATAGGGTTAGCACATTTTCCAGTCAAGTACTCTAACTTCTTTTCATAGAATGTCTAATATATAATGAGAAAATATGAGCCTATTGGTGTCTACAGGAGTCATTTCATAGAAAAAGAGCTGCAGGAGCTCATAAGCATAACTTATTAGCATATGCCACACACCCTGACATCACCGGAAGTGTGCACCAGCCCCTCTGACAGGCAGAAGGACCTGGAATCCATTCTTTCCCCCCTCTCTCTTCCCTTCGCCTCCAAGTCGGGCGAAGGAAAAGGGGAGGGGGAGGATCTCAGGCGCTTCTGCCTGACAGAGGTGCTGGCGTGCCCACAGCCAGCCTGGGTGAATTATAGAATCATAGACTCATAGAGTGGGAAAAGACCTCCAGGGTCATCTAGTCCAACCCCCTGCACAATGCAGAAAATTCACCAATAACCCCCCACCCCAGTGACCCCTGTTCCAAGCCCAGAATATGATTTAAAAAAAACCCTCCAGGATCACTGGGGGCCAAACTGGCCTGGAGAAAAATCGCTTCTTGGCCTCAAAGTGGTGATCAGCATTTCCCTGGGTGTGTAAGAAAGGGCCACAAGAACTAAGCACTGATGCAACCCTTCCTGCTCTACCTCTCGTAATTTGCCTAAGTTCACCCAATCAGAATTATGATCCTTTAAAAGTTGAAAGCATGATATAAATGCAAAGGACTATTTGTAAGATTATCTGTAAGACACAAGACCAGGACGCATCTCACTTCTGGCAATCACTTGGAGAGACCCTATCACTCAGCTTCCATTGCCCC
>NW_015164197.1:26971-32593 GCF_001447785.1 Gekko japonicus
GTAGAGGCAGGGCTGGCAGGATCGCTAAGGCATTACTGCTGGGGCGGGCTCCCTCTTGGCTTTAAGCACCCTGCAACCACTGCTGCACCTCTTAGGTGTAGGAGGTGGGGGGAGTGTGTTGGATGCCATCATAGAGGCTGGGCCAGCAGCTTTGCTTCACCTCACAGGCGGTTGGCCACTCCTGATTTCATCAACTGTCATTAGCTCTCTGCAGCCCCCTGTAAATGTTTTTTCTTTTACCTCAGAACACTGAGCTCTGCAGCTGACCAATCAGAGAGTGGGGGGTGCAAGGAGGCAGCAGCCTGGGAGCCATATAGAAATCAATGGGAGAAGCACATTTTACCCCTTTTGACCCCCTTAGGGGTTGAATTTTTAAAAATCCCTTCTTAGTGAGCATCTACGTCATGGTAGGAGTGCTCTCCCCAAATTTTGTGTCTCTAGGTCCAGGGGTTTGGCCTGGGCGTTGATTTTACGGTGAGGGGACTTTCTTTTTTATATATAGATGAAATCATAGATATTCACTGACTTTTAATGTAACCATCATGGATCAACCCTCCCCCCACAAACCCAAGAGGTGAACTATGACCAAACAGCAAGGACATATACCAAGGCAGCCACTCCTGGAGAATTAACCGTCCTATATATCACCTTGCAGCCTGTAGGATGTTCTTGAGCAGCATCCAGGGCTCTTCTGTTTGAGCTAGTATTTAGTGTCAACAACAGTTATTTGATATAGTCTGAAACTGATCTCATATTTTCTGTATATCTACTCTGAGCTTTCAGGATAAGCTGGAATAAAAAGTAAATGCATCAATAGAAGAAAAAATAAATTCTGAGTACAATTATTAATTATTAATCTGCTTTAAGCCTGTTCAAATACTAACAGCATTATTAAAAACATATCAGGTTCTAGTCAGTTGTACAAAGTAGCAAAGTTATTTGAAGAGTCTGTTATACAATACAACTTGCATTTGCTGAAGAATGTTCAGAGTAGCTTGTTTTCAAAGAAAAACCATTGCTCTTGGAAGTGCTGAGGTAGCATAGCTAGGAAATGTATACTAACAACATTGCAAAACTATTTTATGGTCCACAGAGGTGGAAGAAATAAATACACCAGATGAAATTAGAGTTCAAATGAAAACACACACTCAGGCTAGCAAAAAAAGAAGTCATTTATTATGCAAGTGACAACTGGCTGCCTCCCTGGTTTCCCTATGTGATTTTCTGTACCCATAACCATTGGCCATTTTCAGAAGTAGTTAGATGGCAACTTTATTACAGATGCTTACTATTTTGGAGTTACTTTAGTTTTAGCATCACAAATCCAGCCTATGTGAAAGCTATGCTCTTTAACAGTTTCTGGACAATTTTGTGGCCTGGGCATGTCACTGGTATAAACAAGCTGCCTATTTAAAAGTCAAGATCTAAACAGAATAAATATCTTTTAAGAAATATGCAGCAAACATCACAGAAGACCAAACACATTTCAACAAACGGTCTTCATCAGTGGTCCAATATGCAAAATATTTGAAAAATAATTTACTCCTATGTCAATGGCATATATGTACACACACAGTAAGGATTAAAATATCAAAAGTAGTATAAATACACTATGAATGTCTCACTGAAGTGTGCCAAAACCATATTTCTTTAGCAGCTTGTTTTCAAATAACTGGAAAAATACAAACATGAATTTTATTTTGTAAAAAGCCCAGTAAGGGAACTGGCACATTACCCAAACTAAAAACCTGACTGACCATAGCATAGTGGATCAGTCATCTAGTCATCACAGAGCTACCAACAGGCAAACAAAAGATGACATATCTTTGCAAGATTAATTATTGCCTAAGGCTAATAATAAAAAAGAATGAGATGGTTAGACAGTGTCATAGATGCAACGAACATGAAATTGAGCAAACTTCAGAGGACGGTGGAAGACAGGAGGGCCTGGCGGGAGCTGGTCCATGGGGTTGCAAAGAATCGGACTCGACTGTGCGACTGAACAACAGCAACAAAAAGGCTAATAAATGATAATTAAACACAATAAATTATCTTCTGCATGAAATGTACTGTAAAACTTAATCCAGTTAAAAGTTTTAACTAACCATTTCATTGTTTATCAATCCACTTAATAATTATAAGGGTAATAATTACCCTCATAGAAAACAGACAGTGCTTGAAGAACCAAGAAGACCACTGCCATCTTCTTTGAGATAAGAATTCACTCACATGAATACACTCATAACAGTGAGATCTAAAATTCTGCTGAAATATTTTCTGCCAACCGATTAGAGTTCTATATGGGGAAGGAGGAGATCACAAAATGCTACTTAAAAATACCAGCTGTTTATTACATATGAGCCTTCTCTATATCTTCCCACCACCTCTGCCACATTTATGTGTGTGTGTGAGGGTTAAATGACAAGACAATGGGGCTTTCCAATGTATTATAAAGCAAAATTGCAGCTATATACAGCCGTGATTCAGATAGGGAAAAAGGGTTTTAATTCTTATACCTTAGCAAAACTGTGATCCTCCTGCTGTTATTAGTCTTTAAAGAGAAAAGAAATCAGTGAAAGTTGGATATCTGTGTATTTTTCCCTCCAAGGCTGATTAGTGTGGGGAGAATAGTTTAGATGGGTGAAACCATATGGACATGGAAATAGGAGGGGCCCCCCAACATAGCTCCAATCCAATTTGGAGCTACATGAGGCCACAATTTAGTTCTAAAAACATTCAGAGGAAAATAATCCAGACATGTCCTTTAAACTTGAGTCACAAAGAAGGTCACACAGTAGGTAGCTCAACTGCATTGTAACCAGGTGAACCTGCACATCTTCTCTTCACCAGGAGAGCCAGCCTGCTATCCTGCCTTGATTGCATGAACCTCCCATCAGGGGGACAGGAATTTAATGAGTGTTTTTCAGATATATATTTGTGAAGAATAATTCCACAAACAGGTCAGGTCAATCTCCATTAGGTAGTCTCAGCATTAGTTCTTGGAATGTGAAAGCTATTTAATACTACAGTGAATTAATTAATCTTGAAGAGAAAGTGTGATCACTGTAGTATTGGTCAGTACATCTTTGTTGAATATTGTTGTAATAATAAATTTGTGGTATTTTACAATTAAAAGCTTAAAACTTGATTTTTCTAAAAGGACTAAAATCAACATACAGCTTAAGTGTTCTGTAGGGAGAGCCAATCAACTAAACACTGAGGTCTTCCTGCAGTGTAGCCCTCAGAATATACTACCTCAGAGTGTTAGTGACAGATACCTGGGCACCTTCCCAAAGTTTGAGAAATACCATATATGAAGGGAATTAATATCGGCTCCTAAACAGAATGCATGACAATGCACGACGCTGGATAAAATTAATGTTTTCATGCTTTGATTTCTTTGTTCAGTCCATGCTGAACCTATTACTTAAAAAGCCATGTCACTTTTTATGTAGTGTTTACCTGCTTTATGAAACAACCTTCAACCTCACCCCTCAAAGAAGGGTTGTTAACCAAGCAGCCACTGAAGGGCTTTGGCATCCCTACTAGGGATGGGCATGAACCACAAAAATGTGGTTCAGTTTGTGGTTGGTGGGCAAACCATGAACTGAACCACGAACTCCAAGAACACAGTCAGCTCATGTACAACTCAAACCGGGTTTGTGAGGCTTGTGTCCAAAACAGCTGAGCTGCAGGGGCAGCCTGTTCCTGCAGCTCAGTTGTTTCAGGCTCTAAACACCTGAGCCATGGGAGCAGGCAGCCATGCAGCTCAGCTGTTTCCAATCTAAACAACTGAGCTGTGGGAGCAGGCTACCCCTGGGGCTCAGCTGATTAGATCAGGACAGCCTCATCCCACAGCTCTACCAGAGGAATCACAGTGTAGACAACACAACAGCAAAAACAACCACTGTGAAATACAGCGCTGTGACAATAAAGGCAAAAGTAAAAAGTGATTATATATGCCCAAAGTGTTATGATAATATATTATTTCCAATATCCCATATAAGACATTCAATTAAAAACATAGTTATTGCCATCCAGTATTAATTGTTGCGAGTGTATGCCAACATAGAGAATTATATGTTGTAGAAAATACTTGACCATGACTGTTTGTTGGATGCTCTGCCAGTTTCCTTTACTGAAGAAGGGACCAGACTGCCGAAACGTGGAGTTAACCGGAAGCCCTGTCTCATTTGCACTTTGGACACTGTGTAGAATTTGATTAATTCTATTTATAAATTTTCCTTGGACCTTTCCCGTCTGAGGGTTTTCTGTATGCCACTTTGATACTGGATGGGAATAGCTATATTTTTGTATTGAATATCTTATATGGAATATTGGAAATAATGCATTATAATAACACTTTGATTATATATAATCACTTTTTACTTTTGCTTTTATTGTCACAGCGCTGTATTTCACAGTGGTTGTTTTTGCTGTTGTGATATCACAGCTCAGCTGTTTAACGGGGCTTTTTTGGGCAGTCAGCCCCTCAGGTCTGGGTGCTGAAACCATTATTTAATGGATTTCAACGAAAGGTGTATCATCCTAAATGCTTTCACAAGCAGAGGTTAGAACAAAGTTTGAGTCCAGTGGTACCTTTAAGACCAACAAAATTTAATTCCAGCTATAAGTTTTTGTGTGCATTAGATACATTGAAACAGTTTCCTTCAAGCCTTACATATAGCTAGAGAGAAGGTGGAGGGGTAGTTGTCAGGAAGGGCTAGTTAGCATCATGATACATAAGCAACCAGGCATTATATGTACAGAGTCCTGATTTGTTATTTATAAATTTAAAACATTTATATGCCACCTCTTCAGAGACTTTGCCTGGGAAAGCTCAAAAGATAAAAAATAAAAGCATGCAAAAATAAAATTATTAAAATAAACAATTATTAATAACAACCAATGGGGAAGAAAGATGGCATCATATAACTCAATCTTGTCATAGAATAATAGAATGTTAGCGTTGGAAGGGACCTTACAGGTCGTCTAGTCCAACCCCCTGCACTCTGCAGGAGCACAGCCAAAAGATAGCCCTACAACATACCCGAAAGGTTGTCATCCAGCCTCCGCTTAAAAACGTCCAGTGAAGGAGCATCCACCACTTCCCGAGGCAGTCTGCTCCACTGCTCAACCACTCTTACAGTTTGGAAGTTTCTCCTGATATTTAGCCGGTAACGACTCCCTTGTAATTTCCACCCATTAGATCTAGTCTTGCAATCCAGAGCAAGAGAGAATAGATCCGCTCCACCTTCTACATGACAACCCATCAAATACTTGAAGACTGCAATCATGTCCCCTCTAAGCCTTCTCTTTCCCAGGCTAAACATACCCAACTCTTTCAGCCTTTCCTCATAAGACTTGGATTCCAACCCTCTCACCACACTGGTTGCCCTCTTCTGGACACGCTCGAGCTTGTCAACATCCTTCCTAAAATGTGGTGCCCAAAACTGGACACAGTACTCCAGGTGAGACCTGACCATAGCAGAATAGAGCGGAACTACCACCTCCCGTGATCTGGACACAATGCTTATGTTAATGCATCCTAAGACTGCAGTAGCTTTCTTCACAACCACATCTTACTGCAGGCTCATGTTTAGCTTGTGATTAACCAGAACA
>NW_015164197.1:34365-50030 GCF_001447785.1 Gekko japonicus
AGATGAAGTTGTCCACAAGACTATTCAAGAATCTGTGGGATGCCCCATGTCTAGCAGAGTTAGATTTCCAGCAAATATCTGGATAGTTGAAATCTCCCATATCCACAACATCCTGTCTCTGTGAAGGTTTAGCAAGCTGTTGTACAAATGCATCATCCAGTTCCTCTGGTTGGTTTGGAGGTCTGTAGTATACCCCCACAACAATATCCCCTTCTTTTTTCCCTTGCTCTATCCTTACCCACACACTTTCAACAGGGCAACTCTTGAAATCCTGAATTTCAGTGCAAGTGTATTCATTCTTGACATATATAGCCACCCTGCCTCCTTTTCTGTTTATTCTGTTCAGTTTGAACAAGGTATATCCTTCAATTGCTGTGCTCCATATATGAGAATCATCCCACCAAGTCTCAGTGATACCTATCAGATCATATTTACTTTCCAATATTTGGAGTTCAAGTTAATCCTGTTTATTTCCCATACTCTGTGTATTAGTATAAAGACATCTCAGATTACATACATCCTTTCCTACTATAGGTCCCTTAAAATTTACCCGAAAATTACTGAACTCACCTCTCTCCCATGCACTTATTCTCTGGTCACTCCCTTTCTTGAACTTAGTGTTGGGGATGCCACACAACATCAGCCTTTTTCTTCCCACCCCCAATGGCTTCAGTTTAAAGCCCTCCTGAACAGGTTTGCAAGTCTTCCAGCAAAGACATTCCTCCCATTCTTTGTAAGGTGCACCCCATTCATCACCAACAGTCCTTCATGTCGGAGGTACATACTATGGTCCAGGAAGCCAAATCCCTCTCGATGGTACCATCTATGTAACCAGCCATTCACCTCCAGTATCCTGTACTCCCTTCCGGCTCTATGGCCCTCAACAGGTAGAATGGAGAACAACACCTTGCCTGGAGCCTCGTAGTCTTTGGAGATCCAGTCAAGGTTTCTTTGGGCTGTATCATTTGTTCCCACATGGATCAGCAGGAGTGAGTAGCGTTCAGAGGTTTGGACCAGTCTTGGAATTCTCTAAGTCACATCTCGGATACATGCTCCAGGAAGACAACAAACCTCTTGAGATTCCTTGTCCAGTCTGACAACACCTTCTTCCATCCCTCTCAGTAGGGAGTCACCTACTATCGGATCACCTACTGTCAGATCTTGGAAGCTAAGCATGGTTGGTACTTGGAAGGGAGACCACCAAGGAAGACTCTGCAGAAGAAAGCAATGACAAGCCACCTCTGCTTTTCACTTGCTTTGAAAACCTCTTGTTGGGACTGCCATAATTCAGCTGTGACCTGATGGCACTTTACACACAATAATCGCCAATAAAACCTCAAAATATAAAAGCACATGAAAGCCCAGATACATAAAACATTTGGCAGCCAAAATGATTCTCTTAATGGTCCTTAAGCTGGACAGAGATTATAAAAACAATTTAAAAGATCAAACCCCTTATTAAAAGCCTGGGTAAAAAGAAACATTTTGGCCTAAAGGAGTGTAGGATAGGCTCCAAGTGAGTCTCCAGAGGAGTGTTCCATGGGTGAGGTGCCTACTGAAAAAGCCTTGAAGATGGGGGTACACAGAATAGGGCTTAGGAGGAGGATTTGCACTGGTGAGCTGGGTAGTACAGGAGGTACCAATTACCCTGTCTCCAAGCCTTTTAGGACCTTTGGTGAGAACCAGTACTTTGAATTGTGCCTTGACACAAATCTATCAATTCTACTGTCAGAAAAATACCCTTTAAAAACCGTTATTGTACCGTCACGGACTAAACTGGTACAGGGACTGGCCGTTTCACACAACCTTTGCCTTCCAGTAAGGAGCTGTCTCCAAAGCTGTGCTGCTTTCTTTTCCCGCCATTCTCCCCCCCCCCCCGTCACAATCACCCTGACAGGTTTTTTTTTAAAAAAACTTTCTACTAGGAGTGCTATGGTGCTGAATCAGGACTACAAATCAGCACCACAGCGACCCCATTGAGATTCTTGGACTCCATTTCGATACACTGAGGTTTGCTACGGCTGTCCCCTGGAATCAAGGAGCTCACTGGAAACAGAATTCAAGTGCACGGGGTGGGGGGACTGGATAGTTTTGAAACCCAGGTAACAGGATATTCTGGTGCTTTTTAATTAATCAAAACCCAAACTAGTAAAGCCCCTCCTCCTCCTCCTTTTTCATGCTGTGCTGGTACATTTGTGCTTATTGCTATTTTCAGTGATTTAATCTTTAAACAGACATGATAAATACAAGTTCTGCCCCGAAATTACCTCTTAAAATCCATGCTGAGATGCAGTAGCGAATGTCAGTGTATTTAAATGGGGATCTCAATGGTGTCGCTATGGCGCTGATTTGTAGTCTTGCTGTCGCACCATAGTGCTCCCAATAGAACGTTTTTTTTAAAAAAAGGATGCTTGTGCACGGAGAGAAAAAGGGCATGAAAAAAACTGTCATTGCAGGAAGCACTACGGGGGCATTTTCCATAGCACCCCATAGCGCTTCAGAAGTGGTAGAAGGATTTAAAGACCGGTTGGAAGCAGTTTGTAGTAAAAATGCTTCAGCCACGCTTCCCCAATGGGACAGAAGCGCTTCTGTATGAAAGGGTAAATATATTCTGTCAGGGAACTGTTACTGAAATGGTTCTGTCTGAAATGACAGACAGAAACCATTAGTGAACAGTTCCAGAAACGGAATATATAGGCTGTCTGAAATTCCTCTATGTTTTGCATTTAACAAGTGAAAAACTTCTATGAGCTAATTCACACACACAAGCACTCCTACGCTACAACCTCCTCATGCAATATTACTGACTTTATGTCAGAATATGTCTTTCTTCTGCCATAATCTTCTTGGTGAATTTCTTTCTTCTTTTCTTTTAAGACATTTACAATTTGCGTTTCCTTAAGCTCAAAGCAGTTTCTAAAAACTAACTTTTAAAACACAGTAAATACTCAGCTGACATTACAATAGTGATTTAATCTAAAAACCCAGTATTAAATGCTCTGGAAAGTTGGGACCAAGTCTCACTTTACCTTTTGAATTCTGTTTTAATATGTTGCTATCAGTTGGTAAACAGCCAGAGTTAATTATGTTGATGGCAGTAGATACATATGCAGACTTTTGTAACCAAGTCCAAATGGCATAGTGTGAGCTGATTCTTCCTTCTTTGCATCAGATCATGGGTGTATGCAGCCATATAGCAACAACTCCCCCAAATCTGGAGCTGTCCCTACTGCAAATTTCTACCAAATAAGCTATCCCATGATGTCTTTCTCCAGAAGGTAAGCCAGGAGTTTGCTGCCCTCCCTCTCTTTGCCTACGAACAATCCATGCAGAATAAAGTACCTTGAAATGAAAAATAATGTGGCTTTATATGCAAGAGAGCCTTCTCAGACAACACATGGAGATCATTCTAAGAAACTGTCAGACTCCTCCTAGTATCGTAATAAGCACGCTTTTGAAGAAAAGGTAACTTTATTAGAACTGAAGGTGCATAACAGGATCACTGTTCAGAATGAGGGGTAAAAGCAATGGCAAAGCATATAATAAACATTCAAACCACTACGGGCCAATTGCGGGGGTTCCCGCACGCGCCTTTGGCCTGAGAGCTAACGGTCCCAAGCCTCTCATGTTATCTTCTTCTCACGGTGTTCAGTGAAAATGTCTCTACACTAACAAGCTCTTGCATCCACCTGTGGCCTTGAGCGAGATAGTTGTTTCGGCGAGCTACATAGACATGCGCATCTACGATTCTACAATGAAAGAGGCAAGCGCACACACATATACACAAAGAAAACAAAACATTGGCAGCTTGCTGACAGAAACATGGAAACAACATAAAGCAACAGATAGGGTGGAGGTGGATGGGAGGATTTTGTTTTGTTGGGATTAGGGATGGGCATGAACCAGTTGATGAACTAAAGTCCATCACAAATTTTGGCCAGTTCATAGTTTGTGAAGCAATGTTTGCAAACTGAACAACTTCCACCCAGTTCCTATTTTGCACCTCTAGAAAGAGTTCAGTCTAAGTTCCTAAGAACTATCTTACAGGTTCCTATATGTGTGTCAAATGCCAGGGTAAGACTGGAGACAGGCTGTTTAAAAGTTGAAGTCTGGGTCCATATTCTATCAATACATACCTGGCTAAAGGGGTATCTTAATCCAAAAGGTTTACTCCCTCTGATACTCTGCGACAATTTCCAATCAAATTGGTCTAAGTCTGTTCAGAGCTATCTGCTGAAAATAGGTTCCCCCCCCCCCAGGTGCTCTTACCTTTTGAAACAGACCAAGCAAAAATATTAGTTAAGCAGAGAATTGAGGATATAGAACGCCAAACTGATCTTTCCAGCATACAAAACATTAAGATGAGGGCAATTATCAAAAATACTATGGGTTCAGCCAACTATTTAACATCTCATGAAGTAAAAGGGTTTAGAAGAGCCTTCACTCTGACGAGGTGCTCTGCCCTCCCTTCTGCTGTACTGGAAGGAAAATACAAGAATACTCCTTTCTCAGAAAGGCTTTGTACCTGCCCATTAGGAGGTTGAGACTACAGAGCACATGTTTTTAGATGTCCGTATTATAAGGTGGCACGTAATAAAATCACTCTGATGACTGAACAAATTCCAGGTCTTTCCGAAAAAGCTAGACTCGAGTTTTTTCTATCTGATAGAAACCCCAAAATTACCCACCAAGTAGCCAGTTTCTGTATGGTGATACTCAGATCACGGAAACTCTAAGGTAGCTAGTTAGATATAGTTGTTTGATATTAGATTACATTTTAATTTGCTTTTAATGTTTCACTGATGTATCTTAAAATCTTGGACTATTGTACTTTTTGTATGACTGGTCTAAGGACTGTAGAAATAAATCGAATTGAAAAACTGAAGAACTGCTGCAAACTTTCGTGAATTTTCATGCAGTTCATGGCAGTTCAGATAGATGTGAAAAGGCTCACCCAACCAATTTGATGGCACCTACATAATCTTTACAATGTGAATGGGAACATGCCTGCTGAGGCTCATCTGATCCATATCAGCTGTGCCTGTGGAAATCTGCTTCTGTGCACCAGTCTTGTTTGTTAGATCAGGACAATAGAGCATAAACTAGCTGAAACACCAAGACAGTGCTTGCGATTCAACAGGGTAACAAATGTCAAAATCCTTAGACTTCTCGGTGAGAGGAAAAATAACTTATTGTACTAGATTACTATAATTATTGACCTGGGACTAAGCTAAAATGAGTATTCTAAAATTTGCTCTTTATTCAAATAAATTATTCAGCATATCACCTTTATAGCTTTAATTAATTGAACTACCTGCTGTCCTAAGCAAATTATCTGGAATTTAAGAGTTTCATATTTTTTAGGTGTGAGCTGTTTATACTTTTTTTGTTTGTCTTCAGACTATATTGAAGGCAAAAATAAAGCCAGCATCATATAATATATGTAATGTATTTTGTTAGCAAAATATTTTAAATTTTAATTTGCTAGTAATATTTTTTTCATTTGTATTTTCACCTGTTACTGTTGTTCTATATTGCTAGAATAATCTTTTCCTTTAAAAGTGGGCAAAACCTAGAATATCTCCGTCCCTTTAGGTATTCTACTGATGTGGTTAGCTGGGCCGTAGATTCGAGGACTGAGAAGGACAGTGACATACATGTTTAGGCTCAAGCTCAGTGATTTTATTAGACTGTGCCTTTATTTAATAATACATGTACATGAAATCATTTTATCTGGTATCTTATTTGTGTACGGGGATATAGAAATGCCCCATAGGGAAAACTGTGATCAAATCAGAAGAGAACAATGTTACTGAACTGTGCTTTTTACTAAGAACCCATGAAGACATTGCCTGAAAATAAGAAATAAGGAAAACTGGATCCAGATAGCATTCAAGTCTGAGCTCTGTTTTCATTGAGATCTCAAATTTTACTGTCCATTTAGATTATTACCACTTTATCATGCCTGAAGGGCTAATACAAAGCACAATGTGTGCATTTGCCAAGAGAAGGAAAGGGATGGATAGCCCCCACTTCGAATTGCCTTTAAAGTGGCAATAATGGCTGTTCAATAGCACAATCCATTTGCTTTCCTGACACATGTCTGGAGTCTGCCTTTGCTGTTCTGAACTTAGCCAAGAGGAGCTGGGGTGCACCTCATCCAGGGCAGTGGGATGATGAGTATCCACTCCATATTAAGGGGTCCTCGAAGGAGTATGGACTCGTGGGATGAGCACTGAGTTGGCAATTATGTTTGGCCCTGCCATCATCCTTAAGATACCACACCCATCCAGCTGGTGAGAGAAAGGAAATGGGAGGCAAGATCACCTCTGAAGAGGCCAGCTGAGTCTTGTTGCTCTTGAAGAAGGGTAGGAATTTTCCATTAGCAAGTGCATGTCTATCCCTCCCAGGGAGTTTCCCAGATGACGTCACCTACTGCAATGAGTCAGGCCCAACTCTGGGTCCAAGCCATTATAGGGTGGAACTCTTAAAAGGGAGCTCAGACAGCCTAGGAAGAGGTGGATGACTGGGTGGTCTCTGACAGCTAAGTCATGCCAGCCAGGAAGAGTGCAAAAAGAGGGAAAATGAGAATGGGTGATTTCCCACAAGCACTGCTCTGTGCTCACTCCTCCCTTTTGCCCCAATGGGACATGTCAATTTCACACAAGCTGCTGTGTGGCCACATTTTGCCCCGCAGCTTCGTGCAATTTTCCCCGTGTCTACTGAATCCTGTTTTTTGAGGATTGAGTAGACGCGGGGAAAATTGCACGAAGCTGCGGGGCAAAATGTGGCTGTGCAGCAGCTTGTGTGAAATTGACATGTCCCATTGGGGCAAAAGGGAGGAGTGAGCACAGAGCAGTGCTTGTGGGATGAAACTCTTCCCTCAAGCTTGTTCTGCCCACACTGAGGCTTTCTCTTTCAGGACAGCAGAACACTGCAGGGTGCTGCAATGCCAGAGGGAACCCATGACTCATCTACTCCTCACACATGCCAATGCACTTATCACTTTAAGAGGGGAGGTGCAGAATGGTGAAAAGAGTGAGCCTTCACTTGGCAAAGTGATTTCCTGGTGTCATGATCTGGGCTGTGCAAGCACGACCTAGCAGGCCTAGGGAGCCTGGCTAGCAGTGGGAGGAGGCTGGGCCTACAAATCACAGAAGGTCTTGGGAAGTTTTGTTGCCGATTTTTACCAATAGGGAAGAAATGGGCTGAGGGCTGGGGAAATAAGAGAACTGGTACAACAGAGAAAGCTGTTCTTCTTCCCAGGGAACACGTCCATAGAGGCTGCTGTAGGGAAGAAACCCTCATCCTGAGGGAAGGGTGAGTAGTTTAAGGCCACTTGAGATAGTGAGCTGGGGACAGTATATATTTAGATGCATTAGGGCATTTGATTTCTTTTCACCCTCTTACTGTTAATTTTCACCACCTTGTTTGTTTGACTTCCTATAAAATAAACCTTTTCCTTGTTGTTTACTCTGCCTGGTCCTCACGCCTATTATTCGGCCAAAAGGGAGGTCTGAAGGTCTTGGGAGGGTGCTCTGGGCCTTCTCAAGGGATCCTAAATCAAGAGTGGTGGTAGAGTCAGGTGACGCCTGAGCTGTGACGCCCGGAAAAGGGGAGTGACTGAAATGTACACTGTTCAGCACAAACACCTATATTTTAATGAGGAGGTGGCTTTTCAGGTTCAGCCCCCTCTGAAACAGCAACTTTTATCTGTTAAATAAAATTTATTTTTATTTTATTAAATTTGTAGCATGATATACCATATTTCCTTAGATGTGAGTATCCTTGCTGCCTTGTGTGCTACACACAAATAATACAATTCACCTCACAATCCTGGAACTGACAACACACATTCCAAATTCAAGCAATATTCCACAGGGATTCTAAGGAATAAATAATGGAATTTTTTAAAAAAATTAAAATTAGAAATCCCAATTCTCAGGATATATTTTGAATCTTGACAACTCCCTATTGAAATTACTCCTTCTTCCACCCCCGCTTAAAGCCATTCACTTGAACTAATGGTTGCCTAGTAGGGTTGCCAACCTGCAGATGGTAGCTGGAGATCCCCTGGGTTTACAACTGACCTTCAGGTGAGAGAGATCAATTCACTTGGAGAAAATGGCTTCTTTTGGAAGGTGGATGCTATGGCATTATACCCCAGTGAAGTCCCTCTCCTCCCCAAATCCCACTCTCTTCAGACTCCGCCCCCCATCTCTAGGTAGTTTCCAACTCAGAGCTGGCAACCTTATTTCCTAGACACATTATTTTTAATTTTCCTTTATTACCTGGTTTGTACCTTGTTCAGATTCTCCTAGAGAGCAGCCTAATGTATACACACATACTGAAAAATGGTAAACAATCATGACAATTCTGCTTATTTCCTCCCTAGTTAAAAACTAAAGGTAAAGGTAAAGGTTCCCTTGCTCGAAAGCCAGTCGAATCTGACTCTAGGGTTGCGGTGCTCATCTCCGTTTCCAAGCCGAAGAGCCAGCGCTGTCCGAAGATGTTTCCGTGGTCATGTGGCTGGCATGACTAAACACCAAGGCACACGGAATGCTGTTACCTTCCCACCAAAGTGGTACCTATTTATCTACTTGCAATTTCTTGCTTTCGAACTGCTAGGTTGGCAGGAGCTGGAACTAGAGACGGGAGCTCACCCCGTCTTGCGGCACCCGGGTCTTGAACTGCTGAACTACTGACCTTCTACAGCCTTCAGTTCAGCGTCTTAACCACTTGAGCCACCGCAGCTTAAAAACTACCAAATGCTTAATTCTTTTAAAAATATTCTCAGTTTTATGGCTAATACAAAATGATTTTATAGATATTGTTGCTCTAAAGAGACTAAGGCAGTGGAGCTACTGTAAGAATAGCTTTGGTGCCAAGTTCCCACTCCCCATAGAGGAATTCTCCTCCTTCTATGGAAGCACAATTATGCAGTGATAGCATGTATTAGTTTCAACATTATCATATGTAAAGACAGTGTTGCCAACTTCTCTTCCACATGGGAAAACTGGCAGAGAGTAATCATCTCAGATTAAAACATCAGTATTTATTATCAAATGTTCTAAAGTCAAATATATGTGTATGGATAACTGAACAGCAAGTCATGCTGTAAATACACATTATCATAATTATTCTTTTATTTATGTGAAGATTTCTCTTTTACTGTTCAGTATCCAGTTACTGCTGATCTCCCATTTCTGACATAACAATTACCAACAGTCAATCATAGCAGTTACTAACAATCAAGCACATTCTATTTTAAATACATCCATAAATCACTTTGGTTTGCACTCTGCCTGGCATGTTGTTTGAGAAGATTTTGCGACAAGGAGGTCTTGTCTCTTTGAATCTAACATGAGATGGAACAGTACAGGGCTGCCGAGAACCACCACAGGCCCCCAGACAAAGATTCCATCTGCCCCTCCCCCACATATGACCCTGATCCAGAGGTCATTTCGGGGGGAACGCAGGGGAACGCA
The DNA here is from genome assembly GCF_001447785.1 of Gekko japonicus. Taxonomy (NCBI): domain Eukaryota; kingdom Metazoa; phylum Chordata; class Lepidosauria; order Squamata; family Gekkonidae; genus Gekko; species Gekko japonicus. Next base: position 43,854 of record NW_015164197.1, read on the forward strand.
GTTCCCCCGGGTGAGGTACTGGGGGACGGGGCACATGACGAAGCCCCGCCCCTGCTTCCGGCTGCCCCGCTTCCGGTCCTCATTCAGCCAGGAGGAGGCAGGAGAAGAGGGAGGGTAAGTTGCTTCCTCCCTGCCTCTCCCCACCCCTGCCTGCCTGGGGCCAGGGAGGGCCTTCGCAGGGCTTCCTTGCACTCCCGCCGGCCTTGCAAGTCTACCGCTGGGCCCCTCATGGGGCTCGGCAGTGGAGCAGCAAGGCTGGCGGTGGCGGCCGGGACCGTTGGGGGCGGGGTGTGTAACCTTATGACACATTTCCGGTGATGTCAGGGGGTGTGGCCTTATGACACACTTCCGGTGATGTCAGGGGGTGTGGCATATGCTAATGAGTTATGCTAATGAGTTCCCCTAGCTCTTTTTCTACGAAATGACCCCTGCCCTGATCCAAACTAAATATTGTAACAAAACAAATCACTTGGCTGGCTGTTACCACCTATACATGAATAGCCAAGTGGGCTAAATTTAAGGATACTTAATTTGGGGGGTTGGAATTGTGAATGGGCAAGACAAGGCTTTCCATGTGCCTGAAAAATGCCCCAGGTACACAGAAAAATCTGAAATCCAAAAACAACAGTGACACACAAGCACCAAAAAAGCATTAGGGTTTTTTTTTAAAAAAAACAAAACCCAAAATGATAAAAGGGGCATCTGTAGCTGTAAGAAACAGAAGACTCCAAGTTGCTAGGCAACCACAGCATTCTAGGCTCAGTTTTTATCAGTAAAAGGCAGGAGATGGGAGTAGGGCCCTGCTCCCATCCAGTTTTGGCCTTTCAAGAAGGACTCATCAGGCCCAGGCCTGGCAGCAACCACCAGGCTATCTTCTACTACCTGAATTACACTGGCTAACCTAGGCCTGGCTGCTTGCTGCTGTTCAACAATAGTCACCCTATGAAATTAGTGTGGTACAGTGGTTAAAGCTTCACAATAGGGTCTGGGAGACCCAGGTTCAAATCACCAGTCTGCCATGGAAGCTTACTAGGTGATGTAGGTCTAGTCAAATACTTTGGCCTAACATACCTCACAGGGTTGTTGGGAGGATAAAAGGAGAAGAGTAGATAGGGTTGTTAACCTCCAGGTGATGGCTAGAGATCTGTGACTACAAAAGATCTCCAGGTAACAGATATCAGTTCATCTGAAGAAAATGGCAGTTTTGGAAGGTGGACTTAGGCTGCCATCACACACTATAATTAATCCACTTTCAGTGCACTTTCCAACTGGATTTTTACTGTGTGAACTGGCAAACTCCAGTTGGAAAGTGCATTGAAAGTGGATTGAAAGTGGATTATTTAGTGTGTGTGACCGCAGCCTTAGGGTTGCCAGATCGGATCAACCTGGCAACAGGGGAGGGACTTTCCGGGAGTGGGGAGGAGTGCATGACATAATGACATCAAGTGGAAGTGGACTTTGGTGATGCTGCATGGTGACGCTCTGGTATTTTAGGCAAAACTCTAGGGTTACCATAGAGTTTTGCCCAAAATACCAGAGCATAGCCACGTGATGTCACCAACATGATGAAGTCACTTCTGTGTGATGTCATTACATTGTGTTTGGGGGGATGGATTTAAAGCATGTACCTGCAATTTGCTTGCATTATAAGGCCAATCCATTAGGAAAACGCATTTGCTTGTGCAAATAGGAGAACCAGAGAAGAGAAATAGAGGCTTGCGGAACACAAGATCTCATGACCATATGAGGTGTTGCTAGGCCCGTTACTAGGGGAGTGCTGACCTTTGCTTGTTGTTTAGGCAAAACTCTAGGGTTACCATAGAGTTTTGCCCAAAATACCAGAGCATAGCCACGTGATGTCACCAACATGATGAAGTCACTTCTGTGTGATGTCATTACATTGTGTTTGGGGGGGTGGATTTAAAGCATGTACCTGCAATTTGCCTGCATTATAAGGCCAGTCCATTAGGAAAATGCATTTGCTTTTGCAAATAGGAGAACCAGAGAAGAGAAATAGAGGCTTGCGGAACACAAGATCTCATGACCATATGAGGTGTTGCTAGGCCCGTTACTAGGGGAGTGCTGACCTTTGCTTGTTGTTATTGCTCTCAGTGCATACTTCCATTATCAAGAAAGACTCACACCTGGCTGATGACAGGAAATTCATAGCCTTCCCACAAGGGACATGTGATCAGCCAAAGATGTTTGTGGTTTTGAAAAAGAACACAATGCTTCAGGCTCATGGTCAATGTTTGTGATAATCTTCTCTTCTAAGAAATGACCAGGAAAGATGATTTTTTATACTCTGTGGAAAATCTATATAAGTCTGTCCCACCTGCATTCTGTGTGCAGCCCTGTTTTGAGAGTGCCTCGAGGTGCTTTCGGCTGTACCTGTGCGCATAAATAAAACAGCTGTTGACTCTCCTTGCTGAATCCCTGGTGGTCTGTCTCTCAGAATTCCCGCTACAGATTCCCTCTTGCTGACTCCCCCATGTTATTTGCAATGGAAGCTAAACATGTGTAGTGTTTAAAGTGTTGGACGAGATCTGGGAAAAATTAAACTCCAGTTCTGCCATGGAAGCTTGCTGGGTGACCTTGGGCCCATCACACACACTCAGCCTAACCTACTTCATAGGGTTGTTGTAAGGATAAAACAGAGGACAGGAGAACGGTGTAATTTGCTTTGGGTTTCTCTTGGGGAGAAAGGTGGGATATAAATAAAGCAGCTGTTGACTCTCCTTGCTGAATCCCTGGTGGTCTGTCTCTCAGAATTCCCGCTACAGATTCCCTCTTGCTGACTCCCCCATGTTATTTGCAATAGAAGCTAAACATGTGAAGTGTTTAAAGTGTTGGATGAGATCTGGGAAAAATTGAACTCCAGTTCTGCCATGGAAGCTTGCTGGGTGACCTTGGGCCCATCACACACTCTCAGCCTAACCTACTTCATAGGGTTGTTGTAAGGATAAAGCAGAGGAGAGGAGAACGGTGTAAGTTGCTTTGGGTTTCTCTTGGGGAGAAAGGTGGGATATAAATAAAGTAAATAAATAAATAAATTTATTACCACTGAGGCAGATTAACACTTATTATCATGCATGTTAATGGTGCAAGGGGGGAGGCATCCTTTTACTACTTTGATAGATTACGGGGGAACATTAGTTCCCACCTTCTGTTCATAATATTAATAAAAGTTTGCTCCTATGCTATTACTAAATATATTCCAAGTTGCTAACCAGGATGGGTGAGGAACAGTTGAGACTGAAAAATAAAGTGGGGAAGAGAAAAATTAGAAATGGGAAAGGAAGAATGGCAGATTATGAAAGAAAGAGAACAAAATGAAGGAGGAGAAAAGCGTGGAAAAGAGAGAAATTGATGAAAAGACAAGATTTTTTTTTTTAAATTATGCTACCACACACTAACAAGGTTGCCCCTTTGCAAGATCTGGCTGTGCAGGAGTTGGGTGGAACTAAAGGAAAAAGGAAACCATAGACTTTGTTTGGGGACTGCATACTGGCATTGGCTGTAGCTTATCCTGGTTGGTCTTTCCTTGGTCCAGTGCTGGCTTGGCTGATGGGTTTAGCTGGATCTGGGAAGCACTTTAGGGTTATCCTAAACTGGTAGTAAACTTTTCAGAAAGGCTCAGCCCCAGAGTCAGGGATAATACACTCTACTGTGCTCTCCTTTCCCTGCTCCCCTAGTGGCGGCAGTCAGAGCTGCACTATTTTGTTTTTCTTTTTTAAAAATGAGTTCTGTGAATACAACATGCTGCTGGCTTCAGGAGCCCTCCAGCTTACTTGGCCAGTTCCCCCCACCCCCAATTTTTTCTCTCCAGTCCCTTCCTGTTGGTGGCCCTGGAAAAGTACAATTGAACCTCTAAGTCTTTCTTGAGATCAACCTCAGAGATATTTGGCACATGTTGACAAGGACATAGCAGCATGTGCCTTAGGGGATTTGCAGGGAGCGCTTCTGCTTCCCATGCCAAGATCAAACTGAGGCCCTGAGGGGTTGTATACTACTGGGTTGCTTCTTCACATAATGAGTCTGCATAAGGGACTCCCTTGAGTGCACCACCTGCAGCAGTTAGTGGCTTCTCACATTGACAGTGACTATATGAGTAAGAAATAGAGAGAAAGGGGGAGCCAGCTGTACCTCTCCTGAAGCTTGCCCAGATGTGCTGGGAGACAGTGCAGCAATGAACATAAGCACTTGTCAGATTTTTTGCAGCCAAACATTCTTGAGCATGCTCAGTGGTTGCACCTGAAGCCATTTGCCCACAATTGGTATTGGATTTAAGCACCCTATGTAGTCAAAATGTGAGGGTTAGATGCACTGGGTCAAGCTATAAACAATCACAAATCACCCCATGAGGACATGCCCTTAGTTTGTGTATGCTGTACCCAATACTAATTGAGTGAAACTCATGTAAGAAACACTTTTTTCCTAAAATGAAGATGTTTAGATGCTTTTGGCTCCTTGGAAATGATAAAAAAAGCTTTGTAACTGAACTATGGAAAAATGGTTTTGTTGACGATATGTGAGTGAGGAAAAAGACATTTCTTCAGTTTAAAATCTGCAATAGTCTATCTATCTATCTATCTATCTATCTATCTATCTATCTATCTATCTATCTATCTATCATCTATCTATCTATCTGTCTGCTTGGCAGGAAGAATGTGCTGTTAAGAGACTTGTTAACATTAGGCTGTCATGTCCTATGTATTCAAACTCCCTTCATGTATGACAGTTCTAATAAGTCTTTATTGCCCATGGGTGTTTTGAAGACGAATGAACATTATCTTCACACATTTTTGTGCCTCATTAGGGAGTCAGTCAAGAATGAGGACAATAAGGCTGGAAATCAGTGGGGGTAGTATTGCCACAGGAATGAGGACCTCAGCTTTTACCAGTACAGACCTCCCTCTAAAACAAGTGCTTCTCACCCTAAAGAACAGCTGAGTGCTGCAGCTGTTTTAATTCTTGTCTCTCACCTGGCAGCAGACTTGGAAGGCAAGATGCTTGCTTTGAGAATACAAACACAGCATGCTTCATGCAAAGCCTTTAGCATTATATGCAAATGTACATTGGCAATTAGTCCCAGCGAGCAATCCAGAGTAGGGAGGGGCACAAACCTGCCTATGACCCTAAGTTCACTACTAAAATTGCCCAAGTCATAGTTTGCAAACCGAAGTTCATGTGATCTCACTGCAATGACCCTCCCAGGACCCTCCATGTGATTATCGGGAGGTTCGTGCGGCTCGTGGTGGGAAGTGGGGGGGGGATGAGAGGGATCGCTGAAATGGCTTGCATCTATTTCAGCCTAACAGCTGATGGGTGCAACAGCCCCAATGTTGGCTGAAATGGATACAAGCCATTTCAGCAATCCCATTCTCTCCCCCTCACTTGGAAGTCATGAACCATTAAACCCTGGTGGGCCCATCAGCTGTTAGGCTGAAATAGATGCAAGCCATTTCAGCGATCCCTCTCTCTCCCCCCACTCTCACTCCCCCACCCCTCCATTTCACTCTTCCCTGCTTCAAAATGGGGGAAAGCAAAATTGATAGGTTAAATGCCTTGCAGCCATTTGACCCTTCCCAGGCAATCTCCCCTTTCTCCCAGCTGTGACTTGCCATGGCCAGGAGAAAGGCAGCATTTTTTGCTTGGTTTGGTTCAGGGTTCGGTTTGGGCACACCCCAAACTGAACTGGAATTTTCTGGTTTGTGCCCATCTCTACTCTGGACTGTGCTGCTGGATATGTCAGCTCTGTAAACTGTATTTCTCTCTGAAGTGGTCCAAATGGAGTTTAAAAGTACAGCAATCCTTTCAACATGAACTGACTTTTGAAATTTATTCCCTGAAGTTTCTAGAGAACACACAAATGTATCTTTGGGAATTAATTCATTTCAGTGGTGAACCATAGCCGCTGAAAAGATGCAATCCAGTCTAGAAATGAGACCTACACCTCTGCAAAGATGAGTGCACATTTCCAGATTCTCCCAACAAGGAAGCTAGCTGATGGTAAAACTATTATATTCTTGGACAGTGCTGCAAAGAAAGGAAGACCAGAAGTGGTGACAGGAAGGGTGCCTGTTGTGGGGAGGGGAAGGGAAAGGAGATCGTAAGCCGCTCTGAAACTCCAAGTGAAGGGCGGGGTATAAATCCCATCTCCTCCTCCTCCTCCTC
>NW_015164197.1:50064-58098 GCF_001447785.1 Gekko japonicus
CTCCTCCTCCTCCTCCTCCTCCTCCTCCTTCTTGGAAGTACACAAATGGCAACTTGATGGCACTAGTTTTCCTGGGTGTTCAGCAGATGTTGCCTACATATTTTCAAGAGCTGGATCCCAACTCTTGTGCATAGAAGGGCTTCACTGAAGCAATTCTTCCCTAGAAGAACTCTTCCCTAGAAACTCTCTCCCATGGAAAATCAATGAACAATATACCAGGTGGCTCAGGGAGTGAGGCAGCAAGAATGGTGAATACAAGCAATCTCCTTCCTCACTGTTGTGTGAGCAGCACAAATTCCATGAGGCTTGTGCAAGACTGAAAGGGGGTTATTTTGGTTAATTCCCCCTTATTGCTGCTGTGCCCTCGTCATATTGGATAATGTTCTGGGGGGTTCTTGATCCTCAGCAGAAGCTTTTGGATAAAGGAGTAAGGAGCTGCTGTGGGAAGGAAGAGGTAGGGAAAATCCATTTCTGTGAACTCTTCCCATTCATAGGAGTTTGGATCCAGCCCGTTTTCCCCTGCATATTCTTTCTAAAACTTCAAGAACTAGAAAATAAAGGGTTCCCCCCCCCTAAAATTAAAACAACAAGAACACACACATCAGATTGAAATTATATAGTAAGTAAAGTCAGAAGCATAAACTTTAAATTAAGCTTTGGATCACTTGATCAATTTGGGGAGCTTTCTATACCAGGGTGACATTTTCCCCATCACTGAGCTTTAGCCGCTTGTGTGATGAATCAGTCTTTCCAGAAGATTGCCAAGAATCATTGACTCCACAAGTTAAATTACTTTTTGAACTCAAAGAGTGGAAGTCTGCTGTTCTAAAGGAAAACGCACAGCCTACAGCCATGGCACCCTGAACACGTTCAATCTCGTCTGATCTCAGAAGCTAAGCAGGGTCCTTGGACACCTAAAGTAACAATCAGGATTATTATAATCTCTTGAGGTTTCCCATTTTTGATTACAAAAGCAAGTTTTAAAATGTTGATATGGTTGTGTAAAGAAAGTTTCAAAACTTTAAACCTGTTGCACAGGCTATTCCAAATCCCAGCACTCTTTCTACATAACAGAATTGCTATACTGTTTTTCTGAAAGTGAGTGCCAGATATTAATCAACCTTTCTTTTGCTTATGGTATACAAATATGGATGGATGGATGAATAAATAGATATGAGAGACCCTTTTTGTTTGCAGGACTGTGGTTCATTTTATTTATAGCTAATAATTTTCTGTTGAAAATGCTTTTATTGAATGCACATAGAAATACATTTTGAAGTCCCATTCCAGAAAGAAGAAAATCACGTTGCACAGGCCTGTAGTAAATTAGCCTATTTTTCTCACCTTATTGCTTGTTTTACACATTGTAAAAACCAGTTCCTATCTCATTTATGGTGACATAAACCAAATATGACCTAACAGTAGTTACAGAGGAGAATTATTTCAGCACAGAATTAACATAAGGATAGAGGATTTTCAGGGGCCAATTCAATTCAATTAAATAATGAGATAGATAGACAAGCAGACAGACTAAATACGAAACATCTCTAAAGCTACAGTCCTAAGAGCACTTTCCTGGGTGTAAGTTCCATTGAATAAAATGGGAACCTGCTTCTGAGTAGAATGATTTTTTCCATAAATGCAACATATACATTTGTTGTACAGTGAGTGCACTAAGTCCACCAAGCAGGTAATAGAAAGAAGCTGTTTCATTCTTAAGTAAGCCCAATGTGTTTCAGTAGGAAATGTATTTAGCAAATTGTCCTCACTGTGAATCACAAGGAAATCAAAGTGTACACAGTAGAAATAATCTTCCACCATTATAGAGCGAATGGATTATCTCCTCCTTTCTGTACAGCACATCCAGTAGTGTATGTGTGTGTGTGTGGGGTCATAGTAATGTTCTTTTAGCTGTTGCTTTAGTGGAAGTAATAAATAAAACTAATGGAGACCATTTTTCTGACACCTGTAGTACTTAGGTCAGCTAATACAAGACTTTTAAACCATCCCATCTATTAAAAAGTTGCAAGCAATGGTATATCACTACATTCTCCCCATTAATTTATGTGTGGCATATAACATGCTTTAGTTGCCTTGTAGAAAGAATTAAACTTGTGCCAAGAACAGGGAGTTAAGATAAGCCACAAGGCCAGTATTTGCTAGAGACAATAGAATCTAGTGCTTACAACATTAGGCTATGGCTGGAGATTCCTGGGAACAAATTGCCACTCAGCCACAAAGTTCACTAGGTCGGTCAACCATGCTCAGTTACAGACCCTCCCCCAAAGGTCTCTCACATTTACACCCATCCCTCCTGAGTGTGAATATCTCTGTGTGCCATGAGGGTGAAAGTGGGTGCACTGCAAAGGGTGTTTGTCATGCGAGGAAGAATTCCTCCACCCCTGGCATATCATAGGTGCCCGTCCCCAGGCACAAAACCCACGCTGTCAGACCATAAGAACCCAGCCCTAGTAGGCATCACCAGAGGTCTTGGGGCCTCCTTCCTCTGATCTGTTCCTGGGGCTCTCCACAGAGGCGAAAGAGTTATTAGCACTGCCCAGAGATAGCAGCAGTTGCTAACACGCTTTGGAGGACTTTGGCAGCAGTGATTCACAGGGTGGGGGAGAAGCCCACAGTTGGGAAACATTTCTGCACTGTCCACAGTGACCCCTGTGTGACAGAGTTCCAGGTGTGCCACACCCATATCTGGAGGGACACAAACCCCCAGCATTTATCCTCCTCCATAGGCACCTGCAAAGGGTGCACCCAACTATGTTACCACTGGAGGAAAGACTGGTGGCCAACAGGAGGGAGAGGAGGCCCACTCTCTCTCAGCAGGAGGGGGAGCAAGAAGGCCCTTCAAGAAAGGCTTGGGCTGCCATTGGTGGGACATCAAGGTGGGCCACCCTCCAATAGGTCAAAAGAGCTACACGGAGGGCCCAGGAAGCGAGATGACTGCTGTGGATGGCCAACTATTCTCCCTCATGGAGGACATAGCCTTTTGCCAGCCACAGTGGCAATGGTCAATGCTCAGGTCTCCAGAGTCCAAGGCAGAACTGTGCATTTCACAGCAGACCTCTGGAGCAGCCAAATGGACTGTCGGGGGATGGCCCAGGCTCCAGGAGGGGACACTCCTGCTACTGGGCTACAAAGTGATTCTGCTCCATGTGCAGGGCTGGATGCAGACCACATGGCACAAAACATCCCTGCCATGATACAGAGTAGCCTGAAGGAGTGGGTGGGTGGTGGCAATATCATCCATGGCTACATGGTCACAGATGCTGGGGTCAACATGAAGGCAGAAGTGAAGCATGTGTGCCTCAAGGGCATTGTCTGCCTGATGATGAAGAATGCACTGGGGCTGGGGAGCAATGTCAAGGCCACCTGGGACACTAGTCCCCTTGAGATGCGGTCCTTGCTTGAAACTTGCTGGCACCTGACCACCCATTTCTCATGCAGCATTAAGTCTGTCCATCTGTTGCATGAGAGACAAGGGAGGGGGTGAGGAACGCCACTTATGCCATGATTGCATATTTGGTGGAGGATGAGAGTGCAGTGCATAATGTCATCTCCTCCATGACCATCCTGCATGGGGAAGAGGAGCTCAGCATCAGCTCCAGTGACTGACTGACCCTCTCCCAAATGGTGCATGTCCTCAAGCTCTTCCAGGACACTGCTGCCACCCTGTGTGCCCATATAGGCAGCCTAGGGCAAGTCATCCCCCTGATTCAACAGCAGCCAGCAGAGTTCTCTCAGCCCTACCTACCTCACAGGGTGTCTGTTGTGGGGAGAGGAAGGGAAAGAAGTTTGTAAGCCGCTCTGAGACTCCCTTGGGTAGTGAAGGGCAGGGTATAAATCCCTCCTCCTCCTCCTCCTCCTCCTCCTCCTCCTCCTCCTCCTCCTCCTCTCCCTTGGGTAGTGAAGGGCAGGGTATAAATCCCTCCTCCTCCTCCTCCTCCACCTCCTCCTTCTTCTTCTTCTTGCCATGGCCAGAAGAAAAGTGGAGGTGAAGAGTCCCTGGGAAAGACACTTCCAGCTTCTATTTAAACCCTCTTTCTGCTCACCACAGCTTTTCCTAGGGAGCAGAAAGCAAGACTATTGAAACCCCTGTTTTATGCTCCCAGCAGATTGCCACAGGGAGCAGAAAGCAGAGGTGGTTTAACTGGCTCCAAGCCAATTAACCCTGCTTTCTGCTTCCACAATGGCTCACAGCAATGTAAACCAAACAGCTAAGCAGCAGGGTGCTCCCAGCCACTAAGCTGTTTCTTGTGAAGAACAGAACTGTCATGAAGCACCAGTAATTGTGCCAAAATTTGTGGTAGTTCATCCTGGTTTATCAGCTCACAAACTGGTCTGTGAACCCCTGACAGGCAAAAATTTGTGATGAACTTTGGTTCACAGACCAGTTTGTGCCTATCCCTATTCATGTTATCCCTATGCCTACTAAAAGTTTTTTCAGTAGCAGCTTTTCCTTTGTTTTCCTTTACACTTGGTAACCTTAGAGGGAATACACAACTGATAGGTGAAGGCCAATGTGATACTGAATGTTCATTATAATTTTTTGTGACCTTGACAATAGCTGTCCTGCTGTGGGCTAGAGGAAATTATTTTATTTATTTATACATTCAATTTATATACCGCTCTAACCCCAAAGGGTCTCTGAGTGGTTTACATACAGATTGTGTATAAATGTGTAATAAAAGTGATTGCTTTTTTATATTTAACGTCTATTTTTTATGTGTTGCTAGAAACACCTGCCAGGTTAAATTAATTAAAATATAATTGGAAAGGATGCCAACAATTGAATTAGTAAAGTGCTTTCCTAGAAGTTTTCATTTAGTTTTGTTAAAATAATTGTTCTGGGGGGAAAGCACACATTTGAATGTCTTGTTTACTGAGGACTAGTATGGAATTTTGCCAGTGTACAAAGTTCAAAAGTATGCTTAATGAGATGTGAAAGCTTAAGCAGACCCTGTGAACTCACTTCCAATGCTTTATAATAATATAAATACAAACTAAATTATTTAGGCTAATTATTTTGTATTAAAGGGTAGTACCTGTCCTAAAACTGTTGTAGATATTGATATAAGGTTCATCGCCCCTTTATCCCCTCCTGCTCTGCTGACAACCTCAGTGCAAGAAACTTGTGGGGTGGCTATTAGGGATGGGCACAAACTGGCTCACAAACTAAAGTTCATGACAAATTTTGGCCTGTTCATGGTTAACGAAGCATTGTTCATGGAAGGGTGATGGGTACGAACATTCCACAAATTTTCATGCTGTTTGTGGCAGTTTGTTGTGGTTTGTGAATGGATTGATCTTCAGACTGACTGTCTCCCCTCAATTAAAATGTTTACAAAACTTCAATGCAAGAGGGGGCAGACTTCTCCAGCCATAGAAACACCAATAGGAGTCTTCCAAAGCTTAACAGGCACTGCTGGCTGCCAATAACGGAGTTCCCATTCTGCTCTTTGGGATCAGAATGCTATATATCAGGTCAGCTCCACAGCCTCTCCTCTATTGGCTGTAAGCAGTTAGAGAGTCAGGGAACTTGTTAAAAGCATAGCACATTCATTTAACACTGGTTGTGAACACCTCTCCCCTGCTGGGATTGGGGTATTAGGTGGACTCAGAGGTCTGAGCCACCCCATCTTTCTGCTCATGCTGAGTGGTGGGGCTTAGCTACTTGACCAGCAGCCTTGGCAGAGGACCCAAATTTTATACTCTCTTGATTGTGAACTCCTCTCCCCTGCTGGGGTTTAGGTGTTAGGTGGACTTAGAGCCCATAGCCATGCAAAAGACGTCAGGACAGATGGCAGCCTTGTGTGACCAATAATCCAGGAGATTGGCATTGGTGGACTCAGGGAATGGTACTCCCACACCGTCACCTCTGTTGAATCCTCTGCCGTTGTACACCTGGCATCCTTGTCACCACTGACCTCTGAGTTCACCACTGACAACCAGAAGTGGGGCGTATCCCTGGTTGGGCTCTTTGAGGCAGAGGTGCCAGGCTACAGCTCCTCCACATCCTCTTCCACCTGCTGTTCCCTCTGGCCACATCTGTTGTCCTGTAGCCTCTGCATTTCTTTGCAGAGCTCACACTTACATTGCAAGAACTATGCATTCGGGAGAGCAATGCTCCCTTTTATCCAGGGGTCACAGGTACAGGCTAGCTTGTACTTTCCTCTCTTGCAGAATAAAAAATAAGAGAAGCCAATGTTGGATCAGGCCAATGGCCCATCTACTCCAACACTCTGTCACACAGTGGCCAAAAATACCAGGTGCCATCAGAAGGTCCAGCAGTGGGGCTAGGACACTAGAAGCCTTCCCCCTGTTGTTCCCCCCCCCAAGCACCAAGAATACAATGCATCACCTGCCCCAGCCTGTGAGTTCCTATCTATACCTTGTGACTAATAGCCACTGATGGACCTCTGCTCCATATGTTTATCCAGTCCCCTCTTGAAGCTGTCCATGCTTATAGTCGCCACCACCTTCTGTGGCAGTGAATTCCATGTGTTAATCACTCTTTGGGTGAAGAAGTACTTCCTTAAACAGTCAATTGTTGCATCCAAGGAAATCTCCAATCAAATGCCCATGTCTATTCATAATATGTTTAATTAAGTTAGCGTTATACCTTTGCCCCCCCCCAGCCAGAATAATGAGACAGACAACGGCTTTGGAATTAAACAAGGGCCACTTTATTAACTATTTAACAGAATATTGCAGCAAAGACAACTAAGCAAGCATGGAACAGGCAAGGCAGGCGCCACTCCATGACCAACTCCCTTGCCCTTAAAGGGCGGGTCACCCAGCTCCGGCCGTGAGCCATTTACTCTCTGGCTCGTGACCAGCAGCCCAGCAACTGGTTGCCTCCTAGGAGCGCCTACCCCTGAAGCCTTCCAACTTGCAGGGAGGAGCCTGCCCTAAAAGGTTCCCAGAGGAGGTGATCACCATTCCCCACCCAGGACCCTGAAATCTGAAGGCAGTTCCTGATGACCGCCTGTTCCCTAATGGGATATGCCAAAAGGTGCTCACCAATTCTGTTTTCTTGCTTGCACAAACCTGCCAAGTGACCAACCTATTTAAACGCCGTCCACCATCACCTCCCTTAAAACCATTGTCCTCAGTGTAAGGTAGGCAAAAACACCTCCACCCATTCAGCCAATCTCGGTGAAAGTGAAAAATTCCTACCTGGCCCCCATTGGCGACCAGCCACAGCCTGCACTAATAAACAGGGCAGGAGGGTGGGCGAGCACGCGGAGCAACTGACGAGGGCGGGAGCGGAGCCTGGCCCTTTGAAATGGCTGGCTCCGCCCCTCGCCGCATCAGGACGCATAGCGTCCTCACTGATGCTGTCTCCCTTCTTCGGAGCGGCAAAAGAGCCCCCGCCCACCAGCAGTGTTGCCAGGTGTGCGGGAGCTCCGTTCTGGACTTGCTTTTGTGTATTGTTGAATGAGGTACTTCTAGGGACAAACTGGGCTTGATTTCTTGCACATTGTATCACTCTATGGGAATATTTAAAATTCAAAAAAATGTTTTTCTGGTCTATTACATTCCTTATAATAATCCTATGCCATTGTCGAATTACATTTTAATCTTTAAAACTGTCCATATGGAAGATTATAACATAAATGAGGTGGATGAAATTATTTAAAATGCAATCTTGAGTTTTTATCTGTTGGTTATACAAATATCTTTACCAACAATTCATTCATACTGCTCCTATGTACTTCTGTATCCAAAAATGGAAGAAGCGTCCTACTATCATGACAAGAAAACAATGTTACCATGAATTATATTAATCCAGGAAAAAAATGCTTCCAGATTTCATTCACCTCATTTACGTTATAATCTTCCATATGAACTACATTCTATTAGCTTGATAATTACATTAATGATGGTTATGGGGTGGGGCATTGCATGAGTTAATGGGAGATGCCTGAATGCGAGGCTTCTAACACTGACCCCGATCCAACTGTTATTCTTAAACTTTTATTTGTCATCAAAACCAAAAAGTTATGGGGATCTCAACAA
>NW_015164197.1:58164-66952 GCF_001447785.1 Gekko japonicus
GAACTCATGAAAATACTTGATAAATTCAACATTTGTGATGTCTGGTGCCCACAACATCAAGATGAATGTGATTATACATTTTATTCAACAAGACACAATGTTTATACTCATATAGTTTTTATTTTATCATCTAAAGGTTTATTTAATCAGATTTCTTCTTCTAAGCTTATAAAGAAAATCTCATCTGAATTCAGAAAATTAATGGAACAACCCATTTCAACCCAAGAAATAATTCACATTGGCAAAAAATTATAAAACAACAAAGCCCTTGGGAGAGATGGATTCCCTGCAAAATTTTACAAAAAATACCTACATAAATTAGCAGACCCCTTAGGTAAGACATGCAACAATATATTATTGAAAGGAATTATCCCTCAAACATGGTACAAAGCCAATATCATAGTGATTCCTAAAAAAGGCAATGATTCCACATGCCCTGAATAATACCGACAAATCTCTTTACTCAATCAAGATACTAAAATATTTCCAGCAATAATGGCCAACAGATTAAACCAATTTATTACAGACTACATACATTCAGATCAAGTAGGCTTCATGCCCCATTGGAACCTAACTGATGATAAAAGGAAAACCCTGATTATTATCAATTATTGTAAAATTAATCAAAAATAAGCAACTGTTTTAGCTTTAGATATTGAAAAGGCCTTTGATAATTTGGAAACTAATTATCTGAAATGGCTTTTAACTCATGTGGGATTTGGAACTAATTTTCTCAGAGCGATTCAGGCACTCTATGACACACCAAGGGCTCAAATTAAAATCGGTGATCTAAACTCTGAAGTCTTACTACTTTCTAGAGGTAATAGACATGGCTGTCCATTATCTCCAGTTTTATTTACATTTTCTATAGAATTTTTAGCCATAATGATCAGACAGTATATGCAAATCAAAGGTACAGTAATTAATAATAGGGGAATATAAATTCAGTCTCTTTGCTGATGACCTGTACTTATACATCACTGACCCAGTCACATTCATTTCTGCATTAGAAAATATTACAATGACTTATGGAAAGGTGTTGGGACTTAATATAAACCAAACCAAAACAGAACTATATCCAATAAATCTAACTTCAGACCTCACCAAAAATATAAAATATATCTTTGCTTATAGATGGGTCACAATAACGTGGCAATATTTAGGCATTACTATACCCTTAGACTTGAGAGATTTACTAAAATATAACCATATGGAATTAACCCATATAATAGTTAACTTACTAAAAGAATGAGATAAGATGAACCTATCCTCGCTGGAAAGAATAAATATTGTTAAAGCTATCACCTTTCCACAGTTTCTATTTTATTTCAGAGCTATGCCCATACCAATCTCAGTGATTTAGAAGAATAGCAAAACCCCAACAATTTTACCAAAATGCCACAGAATTGGATTTAATATTATGCAACATCCCATGAAATTGGGACGACGCGAAGAGTCGGACTCGACTATGCGACTGAACAACAACAACCATGCATGACTTAGATTCTTCTCCTAGTCTGCCCCTGGAAGAGCATTACACTCAGGAAATAAGAACATCCTGGTGGTCCCTGGCCTGAGAGAAGTCCAGCTGTCCTTGACCAGGGCCAGGGCCAGGGCCAGGGCTTTCTCAGTCCTGGCCCCTGCCTGGTGGAATGCTCTGCTGAAAGACATCCATGCCCTGCGGGAGTTGTTACCCTTCCACAGGGCATGTAAGGCAGAGTTGTTCCACCAGGCTTTTGGTTGAGGACAGCGACAGAGCTTCTTTGGCACTCATACATAATTCCCCATCCTTCGTAACCCCCCTCCCCACAGGGAGGCTGGGGAGCTGGAATTCTGTCCACCATCTTACATACTGTATGTATGGTGTTTTTAATGTATTGATAATTATTGGATTATTTTAATTTAGTTTTAAATTGAGATTTGTATATTACTTTGTTGTAAGCTGTCCTGAGCCCATTTCCAGGGAAGGGGGGCCTAGTAAATCTAATTTAATAAATAAATAAATACATTCTCCTCCTCCATTTATTTATTTATTTAACTTGTATCCTGCCCTACCCCACAAATGGGCTCAGGGTGGCTCACAACATAACAAAAACAATAAACCAAACTATTAGTTGTGATATTTCCCTGTCATCTCTGTAATCTGTAAGCACCATATTTATTTTTATTAACTATGACATATAGTAGCCATAAATCACAGTGATTGCTTTTTTGTGTGTGAGAATGGATACACAGAAATTGGTGATTGTCCTGTGACCTTCCAAACAGCTGTGAATGGGCTGATGGACAGACCTTGGGAATGATCTTTCCAGTGGTCTCAAGGATCTGCAGATGCATGGGAAAACCACTGTGTACACAGAGGGACATAGGCCATTGTGCATACTGCCAGGCAGCCTACTTTTAGACACTGATTTTCTGAATCAATATGCAATGATTACAGTTAGCTGATTTTGATTTTAATCTTTACTGCCTCATTTGGGAGAGCCCACTAGATGATATTCTTGTCCCTTGTTGCTGTGATAATTAATGCAAAAGTTATATGTGGTCCTTCTGATTTGTGATGCCAATGAAGTTGAAGTTCAGGAACTCACAATGAAGACCCCCCCCCCATGCAAGATGAGCCCAGACCTTTCAAAAACTGGACCTGGACTTCAACTGAGATCCATATTAGGGATTGCTGGAAAATTGGTTGACTAGCCAGACAGGCCTCCATCATCTATACTGCTGCATGTTCTGCATTCATCCCTTCCCTTCCTCAAAACTTGCTTAGTGATGTTGCAGAGATCACAAGTCTGTCTCCTTTAAACTCTTCCTCTGCAGGAAGCTTATGACTGCTGCAGTTGCAGAGACTCCAACAATAGATGGTCTGTGGGAACAGCAGGCTCTGTAGAACAAAGGTTTTACTGCAGTGTATTTTGACATTAACTGTGCACATGAATGTAAGAGAAGAGAAAAAGAAGGGAAGAGATTGGATTTGTACCCCACCCTTCACTTGGAGTCTCAGAGTGGCTTACAATCTTCCCTTCCCTTTCCCCCACAACAGATACCCTATGAAGTAGGTGGGGCTGAGAGAGCTCTTTTGAGAACTGCCCTTGAGAGAACAGCTCTGAAAGAACTTATGACTGACCCAAGGTCACACCAGCAGCTTCATGTGGAGGAGTGGAGAATCAAACCTGGTTCTCCCAGATTAGAGTCCGCACTCTTAACAACTACACCAAACTGGCTCTGTAAGAGAGAGAGGTTTAGCAAATGCAGGGGTCGTTTCATAGAAAAAGAGCTAGGGGAACTCATTAGCATAACTCATTAGCATATGCCACACCCCCTGACATCACCGGAAGTGTGTCATAAGGCCACACACCCCGCCCCCAACGGTCAAGGCCGGCGGGAGTGCAAGGAAGCCCCGTGAAGGCCCTCCCTGGCCCCAGGCAGGCAGGGGTGGGGAGAGGCAGGGAGGAAGCAACTTACCCTCCCTCTTCTCCTGCCTCCTCCTGGCTGAATGAGGGCCGGAAGCGGGGCGGCCGGAAGCAGGAGGCGGGGCTTCGTCATGTGCTCCGCCCCCGGTACCTCACCCGGGGGAACTGCGATCCCCCCCGAAATGACCTCTGAGTAAATGAGAGGGACATGCTGCCATTGCCCTACTAATAGTTAATTTTGAAAGAAGGGAAGGGCACTGGGAGTTCAGGGGCCCGAAAGGTTGCAGGTGTCAAACTTGCTGTCTCATTTGCCATGTTTTGGGGAAATTCCAGAGGAGGGGGCAGTGTGAATGTGTGAGAGTGAGAATGGCTTTATTGTAGGGCAATGCATCTCATGTAACTTTCTGAAGATACCTCCCTTTCCCAGGGATGTCGGCCAGATGGCCTTGTTCTGTCTCTGTGCTTGCCGCCTTAGCTGAAATAACAAATAGATAATTTACAGGTGGGGGGTTAGAAGCAAGCTGGTTAGGCAGGAATGAATGGGCAGTGTGATTGGACGGGACCATATTTGAACCATGCATAATTGGGGGTTTTCACGCCAGAATCTCGGTTCTGACTCAACAACATTCTTAGCTTGGAACATCTTTATTCTTCAATAAACAAATCACCTTCAGTGAGTGTTGTTGAGAGTAACTTTGTCCAAGAGTCTGACAGCAGAGAGAGGAAATCAAACTTAGAAGATCTTAATTTATACACTTTAAAAAATGATCCCTCGCAAAGCACTGACAAGGAAAGCTTGCAAGAAGTGACTGTGCATTTGGTGAGCTGTGGGGAGTTTGCCTTTCACTGTGTTTTAATGTTATACAATTTAGGTTTGATCAACCTTCCCAGTAACAGCTCCAACCAAGTGCCAATCAAAAGAAAGTTTTCCCTAACTTCTTGGACTGTTCTCTGTGCCACCTGCATTGATTCTTTCCTTAACACCTTTTCACAAAATACCAGTTAACTGAAAGTTATTTGCTAAAATAACCACAATTTCATTTGGTTCTTTACTGCGGTCAAGCTGACAGCTACCTACATTAACATTTTAATTCTTAATATGTTCTCTTTCATTTACTGTCTGCTATCCTACGAGACCATATAATACAGGACTGTGTGGATTCTTGATGTTATTTACCCGTCCAACCATCTGCCTGATGCAGTTCAGATAAATGGCAAGGACAGCAAGCAATACTTGAATTCCCACAGTGAGGTACAAAAGCAAATTACAATGTACTGTTGCTGTGAGAGACAAAACTGGGTTTTCTATCAGCAATGCTGACATATCCATGCAATCCTGGATATCCATTATGATCTTCATAAACAAAACTGAGGCCCTAGTCAATATTGCATTCTCTTGCAAACTTTCCTTTCAGCATTAGTAAGTATTAGAAAGATATTGTTCATTACCCCAGTTTCAAAGTGTGTGTCGATGACTTCAGAGGCTGCTTTGCTATGGAAGCTGATACGTGGCAGCACAAAGCCTGTTGCCCCTGCACCCCAGAATGAAGACATTAGGCACAAGTGGTGGTTTAAATCAGGGCTAATTTATGCCTATTTTATATGTGTGTGCGTGTGTGTGTGTGTGTGCGCATGTGTTTTTAGGTACAGGCTGTCCTAACTTATAGACAGACCTTTGGGCTACCAGTCATCAAAAAAGACTCACCCTGGTACAAGCTCAGACCTGTAGTACGCTGTGCCTCATACCTAGCACTCCAAAATATGTGTCACAAAGGGTCCAACCTCATAACCATGCCCCTATGCTGATTACAGTTCAAATGATGCTGCCTGGTTTCAAGTGAGTCCCCTCACCAATTCCCAGTACTTAGTAACTCACTTCATCCTTAGATTCTCTCAGGGTACTCACCAGTTTGCTATTTGCTGTTGGCCCAAGTTCTGTTGCTGGCAAACTCTGGCAGCTTTCTAAGGAAAGAGCCCCGGAAAATGGCATCACTGACATCATGATGTAATTTTCAGGTGAAAATCTGGAAGTGCCATCATACTCATCCACACAACACTCTAGGAATCCCATACATCTCTATGGTAAAGACCATGAATATCAGTGGAATTCTTAGGGTATCATAGTAGTCTGTGATGTTACTTCCTGGGTTTTTCCCAGAAATGTCACAAAGGAAAGAATGTGAAACATATTAGTGCAGGTATCAGAATAGCAGAAAAAATGCACTCTAAGCTGCAAATGTAGTCAAGGAGCCACAAGTGAAAACAAAACAATGGACTGAATTAGCAGAATAAAACAGAACAAAGTATTCTGGGCAAAGGCTGAACAATTACTGGGGGAGGGGGAATAAGTTTGTATATATATAATCTTGTATTATATTTACTTTTTATTTTAACAGTTGTGTTGATGTTTGCAGTAATTTATATTCAGTTATTTATTTGACCCATTTGCAAGCACCACATGGAATAAATTCAGAGGAAAATAAATTGCATTTGAAAGACCATGTTTATCCCACTACATAAGAAGTATTAAACATTTATTAAGCAAATTTTAAAAACTGAAGGTTCACCTTATTACTAGCATGAATGGCAGCCGAATTGTGAGATATAAAATCTGGCAACCTAGATTTTTACCTACAGCACACTTTTTCATAAAGAAACTTGTGGTTGCCACCTGTTCTCACCTATTCCGTCATTCCAGTCCATAAAGAATATTTGGAAAGAATTGTAGGGAGCTGTTCATTTGAGGAATTACAGGACGAAATAACTTCAGATAATATGAAAGTGAATTTTTTGTTCTTGTAAACCTTGTATCTTGAAACAAAATTGGGAAGATCATTTTATAATGTATTTAATGGAAATATTTCTCATTCTCTATTAGCATATAAACTACTGTTTTGTCAAATTTACACCCTTGGGATTTTGTGACACAAGGTAAGATTAAATGCCATTTGCTCTTTACAGACTAATAAATTCTAGGATTGGACTTTACATCAGCAGACTTGTTTAAATAATTTCCTCACTGATTAATACCTCTTTTTGCAGTTATTCACAGCAAGTAATCATACTATGATTACCCCTGAATGTTGGAAAGTTAGTGTTGTTATCGCTTATATCCAAGAAATGGAGATGAGACAGAGATATAGAATCCAGGTAATTACAGGCTCATGGCTCTGATGACTGTGGATGCAAAACTTTAGGCAAAATACTTCCTTAAAATGTTGGAAGAAAAGGTCTTGTTTCTGAATTAAAATAAATCCATTTAAAAGAGGTTTTAAAAATTCAACTCAGAAACAAGACCTTTTTGTCCAAATGTAACATTTTGCATACTCCACTCTTCCAACATCTAAAAGAAGTATTTTGCTTAAAGTTTTGCATCCACAGTCATCAGAGCCATGAGCCTGTAATTACCTGGATTTCATATCTCTGGCTCCGGTCACACGGAGCATTTGCAGCGCTAAAGATACGGATGATAGGTGGATTTTCCGGGCATGATCACACCGCAACATCTGGGAAGCGTAGTGCTCCCGTGGCTATCCCGTGGCTTCCCGCCAAAGATGCGGAGTAAAAAACTAGTACTTATGAGGTACTGGTTTCCGGACACCGCGGGGCAAGGGCGGGCGTCTGATTGTGTTTCCGGTGGAATCCCGTGGCATCTGGCACCCGCCGATGTTCCCTCGCAAACAAGGGTTTCCCCCCCAAGTCTCCATAGGATGCACAAAAGCGTCCAATGGCGCATGCGCACAAACTTTGGTAAAACCCCCACCCATTTGCCATGGAAGCGGCGCATAGTGATTGCTGGTGTGATCGCGCTGCGCTACTTCTTTGCCGTGCTGCAGGATAGCTGTGTGATCGGCACCTCACCCTCTAACCACGGGACCTCGATGGGACGTGTGAGCGGGCAGCCGCGTGTTATTTTGCTCTGGGGCAAACAACCACGCTTCCCCACTGCATTTTCTGGCCCATGTGACTGGGGCCTCTTTCTCATCTCCATTCCTTGTATATAAGTTATAACAACACTAGCTTTACAACATTCAGGGGTAACTGCAAAAAGAGCTAATAATCAGTGAGGAAATTATTTGAACAAGTCTGCTGATGTAAAGTCCAAATTTTTTTAAAAAATAAATCTATTTAAAATAGGTTTTAAAAATTTGATTTTTTTTTAAATACTTAGAAGTTAAGCCGATTTAGAATTTATTGAAATGTCTGATGCTTTCGAATGAAAAAGCGACACGGTGGGTGATGTTCCACAGAACAAACATTAACAGAGAACATTTTTACTGCAACGACTCTGAGAAGGGCCATACTTACATTTCTAAAACCAATAAAATGTCTATACTATTATACAAGCAATATTGCTTCCTTTTATTATGTAACCTTTGATCTTAGATACTGAGCAATAGGTTGATGCAAAAAACAAAACAAAACTTTGTATTTGTAAGGCAGAGGTTAAAAATTCAGATGCAGTTTTTCCTCAAACGTTCAGTTTTTGAGTAACTATGCAAATTAGTCACAGGCTTGTTATCTAAATCTCATGATTGGCCCTCAAGATTAAAATGTATTCATACTGTGAAAACAAAAACCCACCTTCTCAGGTAAGGTTATGGTTATATGTTTTGCTCTTGCAGCTCCTAATGCTAGGTCTGTAATTATATCTAAACAAATAGTGAATTGTAAAGGAGACATTGTTTCAAGGTAGTATTTTGTGTAGTCCTTTGATATTATATTTTATTATACTATATAATCTGAGCTTTTGATTTAATCCTTTTTAGAGGCCTTATTGTAATTGTTTTACCATTTATGATAACTCACTGGTTTGAATACATATTACCCATCTATCATCTACAGAGAAGCAAGATGGTTGTAACTGCTGGTCATCTGCTGAAGTATTTCTTGCCTGTCTACATTCCTGCACTATTTCTCCATGGTACAGGCAAGCATCTCAAAAAGTTCTTGTCTACAAATTACATTTATTGATACAGTATTTCTGCTATAGTTTTATTTGAAGAAGGCCACAGAAGAATAGTTTTGCAGAAAGATAAACCACATCAAAGATCCAGATGACCTCAGCTGGAATTAGATTATGAATTCATCTTGCAGACAGACCTATAACAGTTGTTCTTTGCCATTCTCATTCTGTTCCAGTAATGAATTTTAAAGTGTCCTTAATTTTATATTCCTGATTGTCTCAAAGCATCCTATAACCATGACATTTAATTGCAGCCCAGCAACATGTTTCCTCTGCATAAAATGTTTCACTTAACTGTCCACAAATTATATGGTGCTATTATACTTGCTGTGAAACTATTTCTCAAGCTTCCACATTAATAGAGTGCTTAATAGTTTGAAGAAATAGCAGTATTAGAAAATTACAAATC
>NW_015164197.1:67007-72856 GCF_001447785.1 Gekko japonicus
GTCACAGCTTTATATGTCAGGCATCAAGGCCTCTGTGGAGAGATCAAATATACTTCAGTAATGCCAGGATGAGCAACTACCTTTGCTTTCCACTTGCCTTGCTGGGGTCACTATAAGTCAGCTGTGACTTGACAGCACTTTACACACACACACACACACACACACACACACACACACACTGCTAGCATAAACAGCCCATCTGAGATGTCCACTGGTACAACTTGGCTCACTCTTGAGTTATGCCTGATAAATTAAGCAATTCCTGTATGGGGAGACATTGGCGTGATCAGATTTCCAACTGTATCCATTTGCAACCCTATTGGTTATACCATGATCACTTTAGATAGAGCTATTTGTGTGCCATGTCAGTCTTATTAGAATCCTAGCCTTCCTGGTCATCCTCCCATATTTCCCTCCATGGCTACAGTGGCCCTTCTGACATAGGAAAAGGTTAGCTTAGCTGGTCTCCTTTCTTTGTCCCTCAATGTCTTTTTGTGAAATCTTAGTATCTAGGTGTTCTGTTCCTTAAAATACCCTTCCTCTAATAAGTTGATATCATAGTCCCTAAATAGGCAGGGCTTTCCTTTCCCTTGGTCATCTGTCATGGCCCCATGAGATCTAGAATGTTACCTACTGACTGTTTGAACCATCCCATCTCCCATGCACATTGCAGCGGCCTCAGCCCAATACAAAAGAATGGATGAGCTCCAATATAATCATTACAAACTGAAACTGTACTAATAGAAATCCATTGTCATATACAAGCAAAGGCCCTTCAAAACCAGGTCTGTCATGGAGGTAATGTCACAGTACTGTACTTTTCTATGCTTGTCCTAAATGTGCAACCAACAAGACAACATTCTACTTGTTTTGGCAAGTTTTATTTATTCATTTATTTATTCTGGAGTGTCCCTGTTCCCAACAGAGATTTCCAGTGGACTTAGACTGGTGCAACTCAGCTTAGGGCTGCATTGTTTTAGTTCCAACTGCTCTGCTGAAGATGTCCATTTGATATCAAATACTACACTGTTAACTGCCTGCTAATATTCCTAGTATGTTGCTGATACAGGCCACTGACAATGATCATACTCAAGGCTCTTCCCAGATGACCCTAATGAAAATCTTGCAAGGTCCTGGGTATTCTGCATCCTTTGAGATTTTAAATTGTGGTCTCGTCTGTGTTTTTTTTATCATCATTGTTTTATTTACATTGTAAGCTGCCTTAAGTTCTACAAGGTAGGAAAGTGGCTAATGAATCTCCAAGGCCTCAGAGGCTTTTCTCATCTCCTGTTACCTGATTGTTTAACTGGAGATGCCAGGGATTGAACCTGAAACTTTCTTCATGCTGAACAGAAGCTCTATCATGAAGCCATGGCTCTCCCCACTCAGGGGTGTGATAGTTTATTCATAATATGTCTGAAAATTACAAACTAGACAAATGTATGTTCTGAATATGGTAATTATCAGTTCCAGATATCTCACTAACATACAGCAGATCATTAATAGCATACTGAAGAAATGTTTTATGACCTACATAAAATAGAAACAGCAGCAAAGTCTTGTGTTACCTTAAATAATAGCAGATTTATTGTGGCATAAGCTTTTATTGATTAGAGCCCTCCTCATCAGGAACATGATTAAATGTAATAAAAGAGTGACACAAGAACATATTGCGAGGGGAAATAAAAGCAGAGCCTTAGTAATCTGCATTGGGAAGGCAACCTTCTTCAAGTCTGTACTGATTAATTGATATCAAGGATAGGAAGTGGGGTATTGGTTTGATCCCTCTCTAATATTTTGGCAATGGAGAAAGAGTCATTTTTTAGTAGACACCCTTTCCATGCGTAACTCCCAACTGGATCCTTAATTATCCAGACTCAGAATAACCAACCTGCCAAATATAAATGTGGCAAATGGGACCTGTGAGACATGTGAGGGTGATCATGTCCTTTTTCACCCTTCCCTCATTCTCTCTGTGAGCCACCAATTTACCAGCCAGCCCAACTACTTGCAGCACCACTGCCTGACTACATGGGGGGGGGGTCACTTGCTTCCCCCTCCCCCACTGTCCTCCACAAATGCTTTAACTCCTGTAGCTGCTGAGGCAAAATGCAGCTGTTTAAAGAGCCACAGCAGCACTGAAGACCCAGCTTCAAGAGTGCTTGCTCTCTTTCTCTCCTCCCTTGCTGCTCCTGTTGCCTCTGCTGTGTTTCAGGGATAATGGTAGCTGTTTATATGGTGCTCCAACTGTCTCTGTTTCCTTCCTTAAAAGGTAAAGGTTTCCCTTGCTTGAAAGCTAGTCAAATCCGACTCTAAGATCCGGTGCTCATCTCCGTTTCCAAGCCGAAGAGCCAACGCTGTCCAAAGACATTTCCATGGTCATGTGGCCGGCATGACTAAATGCCAAGGTGCACGGAACGCTGTTACCTTCCCGCCGAAGTGCTACCTATTTATCTACTTGCAATTGTTTGCTTCGAACTGCTAGGTTGGCAGGAGCTGGGTGCTCACTGCATCACATGGTGCTAGGGTCTCAAACTGCCAAACTACAGCCCTTCTGGTCTGCAGCTCCGCGTCTTAGTTTCTGAGCCACCACGGCACCTTTTCCTTCCCTACCAGTCTGTAAGTTTCTTTTAGTTGATAATAGGAGTTGTTTGACAACCTTCAAAATGATGCTTAAGAGCTGCTCTGTTTGAGTTGTGATGTCTCCATGAGAGCAGAAACAATTCTCCAACTCAGAAGCTTTTTGTGCGTGCACCTCTTTGCTTTTAAAGCTGTTGTATTTTTGGGGTGTGTGCAATGAAAAAAATATTTGGTTATATTCGGATTCAGGATTTTAAAATACAGATATATTTAGTATACCCAAATATTCCCGAATACCAATATTGGTATTGTATTGGTATTCAGGAAATACTCAGGAATCCCAAATATATTGGGTGCCTGATGGAGTCATTCCCCAAAAGGACCCCCAAGTTTCAACAAAATTGGACCAGGGGAACCAATTCTATGGGTACCCAAAGAGGGTGCCCCCTCCTCTATTGTTTCCAATATAGGGGAAATAGCAAGGCAATACAAGCCCAGCAGAATGTCCCAGAGAATCCCTGCAGTTGAAAGTGAAGTGTGTGTGTATGGGGGGGGGCATTATTGCAAGGCCAGCAGCAGAACCAGTGCCACTGTGGCAGTGCCAAAACCCATAAGGACTAAGGTCAGATTTGAGAATCTGAGAACCTGTGAAGTAAGGGGGGCAATTTCTCCAAGGACAGGTGAACCAGTTCAAAGTACTAGGCCCAGGAGCAGAACCCAATGCCAACCTACTGGTGCCCAGGAGCAGAACCCAGTGCCAACCTCCTAGACCCCAGCAGCAGAAGCCAGGGCCATTGTGGCAAATGCAAGGCCAGCTCAACAGGACTGATGTCAAGCACAGAATCCAAGCTAGGGGGAGGGGGTTGTAGGACAGCAGAACCAGTGCAGCAGTGGCTGTCCACCAGCAGAACCCAGTGGCAACCTACTAGTGCCCAGCAGCAGTACCCTGTGGCATTGTGGCAAATGCCAGCTCAAGAGGACTGATGTCAAGCACAGAATCACAATCCAAGCAAGAGGGAGGGGCATTGCAGGATAGCAGAACCAGTTCAGTAGTGGCTGCCCAGCAGCAGAATCCAGTGCCATTGCAGCAAATGGCAGCTCAACATTACTCGGCTTTTGTATAAAAGGCTAGCCTTGGTTCAGGTGGGATAGGAAAAGTTCCTGCCTGCCCTGCACTTTTGAGTGTTCTGCTGGGCTTCTACTGCCCTTGTTTCTGTCAAAAAAAAATTTTTTAAACCCTGCTGGGCTTCTCTGGTGTGACATTGGTTAGTTCTGTTGCTGCCACATTGGCACTGGGTTCTGCTGCTGGGCACTAGTACATTGTTCTGGTTCTGCTATACTTGCAGAAATGCCCCCCCCCCCTCTACTTCAGAGATTCTAAGATTTGAACATAGTCCTTTTGGGTTTTCGCACTGCCACAGTGGCACTGGTTTTGCTGGGTACTTTGCATTGGTTCTGCTGCCAGCCTTGCAATAATGCCCCCACACACTTCATTTTCAACTTCAGAGATTCTCTGGGACATTCTGCTGGGCTTGCATTGCCTTGCCGTTTCCCCACATTGGAAAAAATGGAGGATGGGGCACCTTCTTTGGGTACCCATAGAATTAGACCCCTTGTCCAATCTTTTTGAAACTTGAGGGTCCTTTTGGGGAGAGACTCCATCAGGAACACTGCAAATATGGTGCCTCTACCTCAAACCCCCTCCCCCCAGCCCACTGAATATACCCTAGGAGATTTGCCATTGACTATAGTGGCTCCATAGCATATAATGGAGCTGAATCATAGCTGTATAAAGCTGATCATATTCGGGAATCTCTATTTGGATACTGAATAGATGCTCTGATTTGGTATTTGGCTGGATGAATACCCGAATAATACCCAAAAGGTATTTTTAATGTCAGTCTTGTGTCCACTTCCTCTTTGTCGTAGGGTGGAGCGTGTAGAGGGCAGAAGGGCATTGCTGACATGTGATGGCATAACTCACAATCGAGGATGAGCAGGAGTGTGAACCTGAGATGGTATGTCTGATGTTGTTGCTGGGTCCACTGAGAACTGCTGACTGTCACCTGAGGATCAGTGGTAATTCCAGGAGAACTCCAGCCTCTACTGGAAGTTGGCAACCTTGGGATTAAGTATTCATGGATGGGGCCACATTGAGAATGAAATATATGATTACACTTCCTCACGCAGGAAAAGCAAGTCTCCCACTGATCAGACTCTGTTAAGTACATTGGGAGCCTCAGTATTAACTTGGGTGACACTCCTGTGTCTACCCACTATGTAGCTCAGTAATGAAGTCCCTTACTTATGTGGATATTCTATAGGCCTTACAAACTCTCATATTTTTCATTGAAGTATTCTATCCCACAAACCTACTTGTACTGCAGTGTGCCATGTGAATCAGCTCTATGTGAAACTCAGACAGTGCAATCAAGAGCATATTGTAAGAATCAGAAATAAACAAGAGATGAAGAAACCTGTAAAATGTTGGTTCTTTTGGAGTCCTGTAAAGCTTTATCTTTCTGAGCTCTCCCTGCTCCCCATCCTTACTCATTCTGTTACCCATGTGAGGGTTGTTTTATGTTGGAGTGTGTGTGGCTGTCAGCTTTAAGTCATCTCTTTCTTAATTAAAATGCATTCCTTTATTGAAAGTGTTAATATCAACTGAATAGCTTCTTGTTTCCCTTTCCAGGGAGGAGAGGCGGCTGGCATTATTCCCTCCTGAGAGTAAACAAGAAGTTCTCTTCTTGTTACATAAAAGTAAAGGTTTCCCTTGCTCGAAAGCCAGTCGAATCCGACTCTAGGGATGCAGTGCTCATCTCCATTTCCAAGCCAAAGAGCCAGTGCTGTCCAAAGACATTTCTGTGTCATGTGGCCGGCATGACTAGACACCGAGGCGCACGGAACACTGTTACATAGTTACAGTGTTACTGCCAAAACAATAAGTAAGGAATCCGCGGGGGTGGTGGGAGCTTGATGGGGGGGGGAGAGCCTCCCTTTCTCCCTCCCTCCCTCCTCCCTCCCTCCATCTCTTTGCCATCTTTCCCTCCTTTCCTTTTCTTTCCCTCCTTTCTCTCTCTCCCTTCTCTTCCTTCCTTCCTTCCTCTCTTTTCCTTCTTCTTCCCTTCTCGCTCTTTCTTTCCCTCCTTTCATTCTTTCCTTTTCTTCTTTCCCTCCTTCTTCCCTTCTCTCTTTCTTTCTCTCCTTCTTTCCTTCTCTTTCCTTCTTTCCTTCTCTTTCCTTCCTTCTTTCCTTCTCTTTCTTTCACT
>NW_015164197.1:73310-78952 GCF_001447785.1 Gekko japonicus
TATAGCATTGTACCCTGCTAAGTTCCCTCCCAGCCCCAAATAAATATTATCAATATCTGTTTTTACCCTTTCAATACTATTTTTTGGCAGTCTCATTTATTGTTAATAAAAAGCAAATTTGCATATTTTTCAATAAAATGTGTATGTAATATTTGTTTATGTCTTGTGGCTTGCAAACATCTGATGTTTATTCTACATGGCTCTTACGTTAAGCAACTTTGGCCACCCCTGGCATAGGGATACCTAAATTACATCTGTGTAAACTTCAGTGTAGGGGCCACGGTGGCTCAGAGGTTAAGATACTGAGCTGCAGACTGGAAGGTCTGTAGTTCGGCAGTTCAAGACCCTAATGTCACATGACAGAGTGAGCTCCCATCTCTGGCCCCAGCTCCTGCTAACCTAGGAGTTCAAAAGCAAGAAATTGTAAGTAGATAAATAGGTACCGCTTCAGTGGGAAGGTAACAGTGTTCTGTGTGCCTCAGTATTTAGTCATACCGGCCACATGACCACAGAGAAGTCTTCGGACAGCGCTGGCTCTTCAGCTTGGAAACAGTAATGAGCACTGCCCCCTAGAGTCGGATACGACTGGCTTTCAAATAAGGGAAAACTTCTTTTTAAACGTCAGTGTAATGCTGGCCATTTGGAGCTGGACTTTTGGATTGTCTTGCTAATCGTGTGAACAATCAAACTCTGATTGGCTCGCTTGTCTCTCCTTCCCCCTCCCTAGCAATGGTGCAATGATACCTACAGTCATTGCATAACTCCCTTCTCCTTAATTTCAAAAATGTATTAACAGGTGGCTGAAGGGCCCTAAAAGGTATTACTACATCAGTCTCTAACAACATGCAACCGGTATGGAGAACTAAAGCTGAAATGTAATACATTGCCTACTAATAGTAAATGTAAGAACCACCAGCTGCTGCTTAGCAAAATCAACTGTTAAATCTTCAATTGATATCAGTAGGCTCAAAATTTCACACACAGTGCTGATTCTGAACTTCAGAAATACATGAAAAAATTGCTATATGAGAAATCTGGCATTGAGATACTATTTCAGTAACCCTAACTGCAATTTAGCTAACAACACATTGTGTGAAGTTTCCCAAGCAACAACTGAGACATAAAAGCATGAGGCAGATTCCTAGTGTACAGTGCATAAAAAGGTCAATAAAAAGCAGGCAAGTAACAAGCTATTCCAGGAATAAAATTAACCAGTCAGGCTGCTGACATAAATTACACCTCTCATGCTGCATACAGCTATTAATGTTCACCATTTAATCAATTCAACAGCACCTCATTAATCCTCTTACTCAAGATCCTAAATATTCATTAAGAAATGCAACAAGGACAGTTAAAAATATTCCTGTGGTCTGAAAATATTTCTCCTTCGTTTCAAGAGACTTGCTCATTTACATTTCTGTGTTATCAAAGACTGACTGAAGGCAAATTGAATTACTGCTTTTTTTACTGGTCCAACATCTCTTCAATAACTACAAGCAAGCCTTTGAACTACATGCTCTTCTTCAAGTACAGCTACTCAGAGAAAAAACAAACCAACAATAATTGTTTTGTTATATATGCAGCCTGGTGGTGACTTTGACATTCTTCAGAATAAGAGACTAAAGACATGTAACATGAACATGCATAGCAGTTTTCTGACATCTTTCTTTTTAATATTAAAAACAAAAACCTCTGGGGAGATTCATAGTGATGAAGCTTTAGGTAAGGGAGGAGATCCTTCACCTTATTTATACTCCTCCCAGTCCTAATTGCCACCAAGCAGCTTGCCCTCTTTCAAGGCTCAAAACAAGCATTTGGGACAGCAGCATTGCATTAAAAACCAATGGGGGAAAGCTTGCAGGGCAATCTGGAAAGGGAAAATTGGAGCTGGGGAGAGCTGGAGCGAGCTGGAGGACTTGATCCTGCTATAGGATTCAAAGTCTATGTATTCATATTCACAATCTTGGGGGTGATACTTTGGGGGGAATGAGAAAGGAGGAAAATAGGCAACCTTCTAATTTTATTTTATTTTATTTTGCGATTTATCCCACCCTACCCCAGAAGTGGGCTCAGGGCGGCTTACATCATGTCATAAAACAGCAAAACAATTCCATAAAACATTAATTCATTTAAACATTGTGTTAAGTACGAATAAACACGTCTTTTCCGATGTCGTGGTCTGCGTCCTGATGTACCGAACCCAGTACTTTTTAGAGATCATGGCCAAAGCACTTGGGAAGCTTGCTGGGTATTTGGGTATACTTGGCTGGCTAGGTTAAAGCTTTCTTTCTGTTTCTCCCAAAGTTTTGTGGCGACCACAGTGCTTGCCACTGAGCTTGATTGCTGGCTCATTGGTCTTTCCCTCCCCCTCCCTCCCCCCTTTCAGAGGTTATGAAGAGGCTTCTTGGAGAGCTGCCAGAGAAGCATGTTTTCCCCCTGTCATGTCTTTCCCCCCCAGCAATCCAAGTCTAGCAAGTCTCATATTGCTAGACTCATGCTGCTTGTATATAAAAATTTAAAATGTAAAACAAGAGAAAAAGTAATCAATGGAGCTTGCACACTGATGAAGGTCAAAAGGTACAGATTGGTCAGAATGACCTCGATGTGGGTGGGGGGATGGCCTTTGAGGGAGAGCAAAGGGGCACGGGGGGAATCCAAGGAAATCTGTATGTTTTTGAATTACCTTCAGCTCTAAAGCAAAAGGGGGAAATTGCCACAAGACCGCTCTCAGAAAACCTGAGGAAACAACAACTGGAAAGTGAATTGAATGCTGAATGGACTTAATACAGAATGAAAAAGAAAACCCAACAGAGATGCACGGCAAAAGCAAGGGAAAACACTCGTGTGTACTAGGTTGAAATCTGCTGAATTCCCTTGTGGCCTGTGAAGAACCACATGTGGAGAAATAAGCCTCTGCTCATAAATGATTGTGGTCTTCTTGTCTCCCCCCCCCCCCGAAACAGAATTTCCATTTTGATTCAAATGTCTGTATCGGGAATTCAGATCAGATTAACCAGCACATTGAACAGCAGAAATCATTTTAGTAAGTACCAAAAGACTTTCCATAGCATTATCTAATTTCATTAACCATCTTTTACAGGTTTGAGATAAATGTGAAACAATAACACTCTGGGACCAAATTTTAGAGACAGAGTAATTTCACCCTGACTCTTTTCATTATTTTTGGTTTCCTTATAACACAACACTGCTGTTATCATATTTGATATTATTTTAAGTGTTTTGGTGCCTTTCAGCTAGTATAAATTTACACACAAAATTACTGTAGCGACGTTAATCTGAGGATCTACAGTTCCTTACAATAATTTTGTGTTGTGGCATGCTCTTCAGTTTCATCATGTTAGAACATTCACTTTTTGTTTTTCAGACCACATTCACACACATGAGCATGTACATACATAAACACACTTACACCGTGCTTACTCATGGCTGGTTTATAAGGAATATTTAATAACATTTTGGAAAATGAGATTTATCTGCCCTTGGCAGGCAGTCAAAATCTTCTTTTGATTCTTTTCCTTTGCTATTACCCCAAAGGTATATTACAACCAGTTGCCTCTCTTTTCTTCAAAAAATAGCAAATTTAATTTAATTTTTAGAGAACTGATTGCATTCTAAATGAACACTTTTCTCCGTGTATAGATTTGCTTTGTAGCTTATGAAATGAAGAAAAAGGCAGCACTTGTCACACAAGGCTGCGTGAGCTGGCCATCCAAATGCAACAGTTACAAGGTACCATTAAAGGTAGCAACCCAGGACTGTTAAGAACATAAGAACATAAGGCCCATCCAGTCCAACACTCTGTGTCACACAGTGGCCAGAAATACCAGGTGCCATCAGGAGGTCCAGCAGTGGGGCCAGGACATTAGAAGCCCTCCCACTGTTGACCCCCCCCAGCACCAAGAAGACAGAGCATCACTTGCCCCAGAGCCCCTAGCTATACCTTGTGGCTAATATCCCAGTCCCCCAGGCAAAGATGTGTTCTGAGCTGCCTCTCAAATAACCCGGATTTTACCCAAATATCATGTGAAAAAAATCACATTACTATGAATGCTGAGGAGCTCCTCCCCCTCCCCTACTAGAGCATAACTGTAGAGACAATAGTGGACCCATTAGTCCTTCCCCATGCTGAAGACTGCTGATGTTTGTGACCATTTCTGCATTATGGTCTTACCTCTTTTTACTGGCGTGTTGAATTCCCATCTGATGATTCAACTTTGCATTGCATGTTCCGCAACAGGGGTTTTCACCTTGTATGATCCAGGAGCAGACCCAACTCATGCATTCTACAGTTACTTCAGAAGGGGGGCATGCTGTCTCCCATCATGCAGTTCATCATTAACAGCTGCGGTACTAATAATAGCTCAGTTCCTGTTTTGCTTGGCTTGCTAAGATACAGGATGGCTTCTCTGCTGCTTTCTGTAGTGGTTGGAGCCATGGCTTAGTTGGCTAACGCCTGCCATGGTTATATTGCACTAGCACTTTATGTATTGTTTTTAGACCTATTTTATTGAAATTTATTTAATTAATTGTTTTATCTTGTTATAATACTATGTAAGCCGCCGTGAGCCTGCAGGGAGCCGGCAGGGATGGCGGGATATGAATTAAACAAACAAACAAATAAATTGCTTCTCTTGTAAACAGGAAATCCTGGGATCGAATTCCAGCAGTGCCACCTGAAGAATTGCTTTTCTTCTGCATACGGAAATGTGTTTTATTTTATGCCCAACCCTCTACTCTTTCCTGGCTGGAATATCAAAACATTGCAAAAAAGATCACAGCCCCTTTAAATGCCTTCTTCAAGCTGCGACCCGCGGCTCCAAAGGCATCTAAAAGGGCCGTGATCTTGTTTGCAATGTTTTGATATTCCAGCCAGGAAAGAGAAGAGGGTTGGGTATAAAATAAAACCCAGATTCAAAAGAAAAACAACTCTTCAGGAGGCACCCCTGGAATTTGATCCCATGTTTACTAGACAGGCACTTTATCCAACTAAGCCACGGCTCCAGCCACTACAGAAAGCAGCAGAGAAGCCATCCTGTATCTTAGCAAGCCAATCAAACAGGAAGCAAGCTATCATTAGTGCCATGGCTCTTTGTGAATGCTCCCTCCTCTCTCTGTAACCAGGGAGTCCTGATTCCAGCTTTGCTGAATCTGGCTGCTTTCGGACTAGCAATTTTTTTTAACCACCACTTTTCAGAGAGGAAGCAGCAAGATGTTTCCTCTTAACCTGGAATTGATCAGTCTGGCCCAGAGTCTCTGAAAGCAAAGTGAAGGGCAGGAACTTCATGCACCGTAAAAGTAAAGTTGCGTTCTAACACAATCAGTACTATGCTTTTTAAAAAGGTGGATGTCTCCAGGACAACCAGGGAGTGTGGGAGGTGTGGTGAACATGTGTCACTGACGATGCAACACAAAATGGCATCGTGGTGGGAAAAGATTTGACTACAAGAATTCTTCACTAGAAAACTGTGAAGTTATGATCCAGTTAGGATCCAGTTTTTTTTTAATCCCCTGAGAACAGGGTAGCTTTATTAATTTTTGTTTCACCTACATAACTACAAAGGAAGAAAAAGGAAAAAGGGGAAAGGGGAAAAAAATAACAAACCAAAATAATAAAACCCCGG
>NW_015164197.1:79503-90779 GCF_001447785.1 Gekko japonicus
GTGCTTTTCACTTTGGAGGAGGCTTGTAGCTCATCAAAAAAATCTTGTTTAGCGTTCATTGAAGAGAGCTTTGGATTAAAACTTTGGGTAAGAACTTTTCACTTCTTTGAGACTCTGTCTAACATGAGTGTATAGGTTCTCTACTCCCCAGACCAGTCCAGGAATGGGAGAGAAAGAATTCTACACTGGAATCGTACATTTACACAAGAACCCAGGAGAGGTAGTCTCTCTGGATTTACAGACACAGCCACCAGAACCTTTCAACTATGGTTCCCTTCCAGTGCAAAGCAAGGTTCAGACTCTTCACTGGCCTCTGGGACTTATACAAGAATATTCTTAGCAAGGTAGCATTAATTGGGCAAGCAGTTTCAGGCAACAGGAAAAAAGCCTGGAGTCAGTTTGCACATCTAACAGACACTTTTAATAACCAAGAATAAAGTTTATTTAGCACAGAACTTGCACTCAGAACTAGAAAAGATTATAAAATAATAACCTGGCAATGTTTTGCCTACCGACACGATAGAGCATATTTACCCACAGCAAGGTGGGTCAGTAGTCCATAGTAAGAGTCCAATATCTTGAGAAAGAATAGAAGCATCCTTGTGGGCCCAGAGCCATGTGCTTCAGCCCACAAAGAATCCTTTGTCTGCCTCAACTCATGGCAGAGACAACATTCCAGGGTACAGGCAGGAACAGAGAGAGAGCAAGCCAAAAAAGTGAGCTCTTCTCGAAGGGTTAGCCAATTTGAACCCCAATCTCATTATGGCCGGCCCTGGACAGTAGCCAACCACAAAGGCAAACACGTGGTTGGGCTAAGGACCCGAGCTTAGCTGCCATAAACAATAGCCTGAACGGATCCTAGCGTGCACCTATAGGAATGCTAGGATCCTAGGCGGGACCTATGGGTCTAGGGGTGCACTGTAAATGTCCAATCACATGTGTGTGTGTGTGTGTGTGGTGTGAGCTCCCATTATAAGCTGGCCTGCAAGCCGGGAAAAGCATCTCAAGTCTTGATCTTATAATAAAGTATGAACTGAAATCACTTTGCTATGCATGTGACTGTGTTCATCGAGGGGTCCCCCTGCCGCATGGAATTGGACATGGGCTCTTCCTTTTCCATCATGTTGGCAGAGACTCTACAGAAACTCTGCCCGGGGGAGGCCTCCTGAAACAGCCACGGGGTTTGTCTCTGAGGGACTTTCAGAAAAACTCGGTGGCCATCAAGGGCTGGGGCAAATTCCGGGTGCAGTTCCAGGACTTTGACGGACTTTTGGAGTTGCTGGTGGTGGAACGGAAACTTACTAGTCTGTTAGGCCCTTGGGTTTTACTGTTACGGGAGTCAGTTCTGTGCAGCCACATACATTTGACGCGGTCTGCTGGGACTTTCCGGGGGTTTTCAACGGCATGCTTGGCTGTTACTCCAGACCCCCCATTTCCCTGGACCTTGACTTTGCAGTACGGTCGATCAGAATTAAAGCCAGGCAGGCCCTGATAGCTCTACAGCCCAAAATAGCTCTACAGCCTGGTGGAGTAGGGGATGCTAGAACCGGTGCCACACGCCCGTTGGGAAACCCCCATTATCACCCCACTTAAATCAAACTGGGACTTCCGCATTTGTGCGGACTATAAGTGTACCATCAATAAGGCACTGCAAGACCACACGTACCCGGTACTGGTGGTCAGCCAAGTCTTGGCTTCCCTGGCGAGGGCAAGGGTTTTTGGCAAGTCAGATTTGGCTCAAGCCTACCAGCAACTGCCGGTCGACGACGCCTCAGCCGAGGCTCAAACTATTGTTACACACAGGGGGGCTTTCAGTGTCTAGCGCCTGCAATTTTGGGGTGACCGTGGCACCGGGTATTTTCCAGAACTTGATGGATTGTCTCCCTAAAGGGATACCAGGAGTCCAGCCATTTTTTGACAACGTTTTGATCACGGCTCCGGACTCTGAGACCTTTGCGGCGCGGCTCCGGGCCGTGCTGGAGCACTTCGTCAATGCTGGGCTAAAAGTGAAGCAGGAGAAGTGTGTCTTGGGGTGCCCCAGGTGGAGTTCTTTGGGTTTGCTGTTGACGCACAGGGGATCCACCCCACGCTGGACAAAATTCATGCCATCAGTCAGGCCCCCACGCCTTCCTCTAAGGCAGAGCTCCAGGCTTTCCTGGGGCTTTTGAATTTCTACTATTCCTTCCTTCCCCACAAGGCTGCCATTGCGGAGCCGCTGCACCAGCTCTTGGACAAGCAGGCCCCTTGGGTCTGGGGTCTGGTACACGACAATGCCTTCTGGGTGGTCAAAGACTTGTTGGTATTTAACACCCATTTCGATGAGTCCCTGCCCGTGGTATTGGCCTGTGATGCATCTCCATATGGGCTGGGGGCGGTCCTGGGTCACCAGTTGGCCAATGGCCATGAGGTTCCAGTGGCCTACTATTCTCGCACCCTGTCGACCGCGGAGCGTAACTACGCTCAGATAGACAAGGAAGCCCTCACAATCATTGCCGGCATGAAAAATTTTCATGATTTCCTCTATGGCTGGCTGTTCACGATTGCCACCGACCACAAGCCTTTGCTGGGTTTGCTTGTCCCAGACTGCCAAACCCTTCAGATTTTGTCCCCCTGAGTACTCCACTGGTATTTCTTTTTTGTGTGGTACCAGTATGCACTAGTCCACTGACCTGGTAAGGCGATGGGCCATTATGATGCCTTGAGTGATGCCTTGAGCCGCCTGCCACTGCCCTCCTCTGACCCCGACCCCACACCCGCACATCACGTCACTCTCTTGGAGGCCCTGCCCGATCACCCGGTTCAGGTGGGGGAGGTTGCCCGCCACTCTGCCCAGGATCACATTCTTTCCCAGGTCCTCGACTGGGTGGGGAGGGGGTGGCCAGCGGGTCAGCTGGGTTCCAAGTTCATGGCATTTGCCAGCTGCCGGGATGAGCTGTCATCCCACAAAGATTGTTTATTGTGGGGAAGTCGAGTGGTGATTCTGCAACCGCTGCAGAGCCACGTACTAACCGCTTTTCAGGAGCACCATCCTGGAATAGTAAGGATGAAAGCCCTGGCCCAGAGCTATGTATGGTGGCTGGGGCTTGTTGCCCAGATAGAAGATACAGTGAAGCGGTGTCAGAAGTGTCAGGAGTCACAGCTGGAGCCCCCAACAGCACCTGTGTGACCCTGGGAGTCATCCCCCAAGCCGTGGGAGCATCTCCACCTGGACTTCTCCAGACCATTCCAGGGACAGATCTTTTTTAATCCTGGTGGATGCGTACACAAAATGGTTGGAGGTGATACTCATCTCCTCCACTTTGTCCCAGTCTGCCATCAAGGTGATATGGTGGATTTTCAGTTCCCACGGAATTCCGGACTCTTTAGTCATGGACAATGGCACTGCCTTCACATCGGTCAAGTTCCTGGAGTTCGTGGAGTACTACGGGATCTGGAACATCAGCTCCGCTCCTTTCCACCCTGCTACCAATGGCCAGGCAGAGTGGATGGTCCACACAACGAAAGAGGCACTGCGCCGCATGGACCGGGGTGACTGGGACTATAAACTGGCGGCTTTCCTGTTTGGCCAGCACACCACCTTGCACTCTACCACCAGTCGCAGCTAAGTGGAGCCAGTTTGGTGTAGTGGTTAAGTGCATGGACTCTAATCTGGGAGAACCAGGTTTGATTCCCCACTCCTCCACTTCCACCTGCTGATGTGACCTTGGGTCAGTCACAAGCTCTGGCACAGCTGTCCTTGAAAAAGAGCAGTTTGTGCCAGAGTTCTCTCAGCCCCACCCACCTCACAGGGTGTCTTTTGTGGGGAGGGGAAGGGAGAGGAGTTTGTAAGCCGCTCTGAGACTCCAAGTGAAGGGTGGGGTATAAATCCAATCTCTTCTCTTCTCTTCTTCTTCCTCTTCTACCACCGGTCGCAGCTAAGTGGAGCTACTCATGGGTCATCTTCTGATGACCCACTTGGACCGCCTCCACCCTGACTGAGCTCTGGACCACAGCACCTGCCCGGTCAACCAGAAGGCCCCGAGGGGGGGTTTCCCGGAGGACCCGGTCTACTCTCGCAACTATGGCTGGGGACCCATGTGGGTTCCAGCGCGAGTGGTGTGGGTGATTGGCCGTCTTTCCTATGAAGTTGCCAGTGAGGACGGACAGCTTTGGAGGCAGCACATAGACCAGCTCCAGCACTGGGTCCTGCCCCTGGCCCCAGACAGCCTGGACAAGGCTGCCATCTAGCCCGGGGAACTGACCGCCATGGACCCTCCACTTCCAGCACCTGGCCCGATTTCCAGTGGGGAAGTCGGCGGTGACCCAGAACCGACGAGCTGCCCAAATCCTAGCAGCTCGGCTGCCCCGACGGAAATACCCCCCATGACAACACCAGCCCCAGAGCCCTCAGGACCAGCACCAGGGAGTCCCGCTCTGACTCCAGCCATCCACAGCTCCACACGGGAGCACAAGAAGCTGGCATGCCTCAAGGACTATGTGTGTTCAGGCCAATTGGGCCAAGGGGGTGGGGTGTTGTGTATTCAGGGAACCCCGCGCACATGGCCGGGCGAACATGTGGTTGGGCGAAGGACCCGAGCTTCGCTGCCAGAAACAATAG
Organism: Gekko japonicus; assembly: GCF_001447785.1. NCBI lineage: Eukaryota > Metazoa > Chordata > Lepidosauria > Squamata > Gekkonidae > Gekko > Gekko japonicus. The sequence continues at coordinate 84,101 of NW_015164197.1, forward strand.
CCCAAATAATGGATCCTAGAGTGCACCTATAGGAATGCTAGGATCCTAGGAGGGACCTATGGGTCTAGGGGTGCACTGTAAATATCCAATCACGGGTGTGTGTGTGGGTGTGGTGTGAGCCAGCAAAAGCATCTCAAGTCTTGATCTTATAATAAAGTATGAGCTGAAATCACTCTGCTATGCATCAGCCTCAGTACTTTATAGAGTAACTTTGTTTATTAGCTAGTGTTGTCTCTGTGCGCGCACACACAACGAGACAATATGGTGTATCAGTTCAGTGTCACAGTAATGGGAGACACAGGTTTGAATCCCCATTCTACTATGGAAGCTTTCTGATTAACCTAACCTTGTGCCAGTCACACAATCTCAGCCTAACCTACTGCACACTGTTGTTATGAGGATAATATGGAGTATATAAGCCACCTTGGGTCTCCAGTGGGGACAAAACTGGGGTATAAATTAAGCAAATAAGTGTGAAGTATTTCACATAATAAATTTCCAGTGAGCTGTTATAATGGGTCCCTGGTAAAGCCATCTTTTTTGAAACACATAGAACATTTATTTCTTTGACACTCTACTGTCTCTTGTAAGTTTGGGACTATATTTTGACCTCCATGCACATTTGGAAACTGGTAAGTGATGCTCTTTTCAAACATATATACACAAGAGAAAATTTTTATTTTCCACACCAAAGGTAGGGGTATTTGAGCAGCTGCCATTTCAGCTCATGTCCTGTTTGCTAGTTGTGCACAGTGAGCTGAATTTTTAACAGAAGGTTCAGTTCAAGCCTGTTTGGCAGGTTTCTCCACCCGAATCCTTCTTAACAGAGCTGTATACCACAGCTGGCTTTTTGCGCGCACACATGTGCACACACACCCGGCCTGAGTTCTACTCCCCCCTCCTTTCAGCACTGCTGCTCCAGTTGGCAGGAAGTTGTTTAAACAGATAGTTAAACCAATCACAAATCATATACATCAGTCATAAGGAGGCACTGTGTTAAAAACAAAACTTCCTTTTATTCAGTAGTCATCTTAGTCCTTAATTACACTAATGACTGCCAATCTGTTTGGATCAGCAGCATGTTCAAGCATGCAAAGATTTGGGAAAAAACCCTGATGCAAAACTGTTCCAGTGGGGGTTTGAATAGTTTGTTGCCAAACGAAACAGGTCAGGCAATCAGTTCATGCTTGGCCATCACAGTCAAACATTTTATGAATGAATGAATAAAAATTTATTTGTATTTAGCTATAGGCCATTACAAACCAAGGATAACAACAGAGAGGGATGCTATAAATATGAATACTGGTGTGAAATAGAGTAAAAAGATATAATAAAACTATAAAATCAGAATAAAATAAACTGAGGATATAGGCAATTAATTGAATCAAAAGGTGTCCACTAAGATCAATATAAATTAGTTCCCATAAGAACAGCGTTGGTACATATTTTCTTTGCAGCCAAGGCATATAATGCCATTCTATAAGATATGTTGACATTGGAATCAGCTAACAAGAATACAATCTTCTCAGAGTTTGAGTAAAAACGCATGTCTGATAAAGTCCCTAACAGTCAAACGTTGTAAGTTCTGTTGTTAAAAAACACATTCATGGCCTTGTGCATGGCAACTCTAACATAAAGTGCACACATTATTTTCCATCTGTAACTGTATGAGCTTCAGTTGGTAAAATGTCATGGAGGTAGTAGTCCTCAGTCTCACTCCTCTAACCATCCAGCAGGCCAAAACCAGCTTTGCCTTAAACTGTTGTGCTACATTTGATAATGCCCTGTTGTTGGAATTTGACTAGCTTTTGAGCAAGGGAAACCTATTGTTGGAATAATAACAACCCACATAGCTGAGTCAGGACTCGATATGTGCAACCCCCTCCCCCCAGTATTTCTCAGGTTCGGGTATAAAACCTGAAAAAATCGGTATATACTGATAATCCTGAATTCAAATATTGGTATGATATTGGGATTTGGGAAAATAATAATCGGTATTGCCAAATTTACTTGGCAAAGCTCCCTTTACATACCTCTCTTCCCTCCCTGAGTCATGATGCGGCAGTTCGCCTCAGTGAGTCTCTTTAAATGCCTTCCTTTCATTCATTGAGGCGTGCTGCCACCATAGCACAACTCAGATAGGAAAGGGAAGGTATTTAAAGTCTCTTTAAATACTCTCTCTTTAAATACTTTCCCTTCCCTTCCTGAGTCACACTGTGGTGGCCACATGCCTCAGTGAGGGAAAGGAAGGTATTTAAACAGACTCACTGAGACATGCCACTGTGGTGTGACTTGGGGAGGGAGGGAAGGTATTTAAAGTCTCTATTTAAATGCCTTCCATTCACTCACTGAGGCATGCCGTTGCAGCAGCATGCCTCAGAGAGGAAAGGGAAGGTATTTAAAGTTGAAATGCTTGACTTGTAGAGTCATGCAGGTGGCTTGGCTCTGTGAGTCATGCAGGTGGCTTGGCAAAGCCAAGCCACATGCAAGGAACCCAGAAGCCGCACAAGTTCACCTGGAAGGTGGATGAACTTGTGCCGCTTCGGCTAGTGACGCTGAGCCTGAATAAAAGCTGAATAATATTGTCTATTATTCAGGCTCAGATAGATTGGTAGCTGAATCGGATTAGAAAATCTGATTTGACTGAATAAATACCTGGAAAATATTGATAAGGTATTTTTCAGGTATTTATGTGGCTTGGTATATACTGAGTTCACATCACTAGGCAGGACATAACGTGGGAGAGATTTCCACAAATTAAGCCATGTGAGACTAAAAAGGCAGAGCCATCATTTGATTTCATTATGATATAAGCAATTAGACATTTTAGCAACTTGCTTCACTTCTGCTAGCTTTGGATACAGGCCAAACCAGGCTGGTAAGACAGCAGCCTGGCTGGGAAGTAAGCTGAGTAGATAGGCATTTTTTCCTTATCTGTATCTTTGGTTGTAGGAGACGTCCTGTCTTGCTAATGGGCCTTAGAATCAGTATTAATAGAATATTTAAAGAAAGGAGTACCAGTTTGAAAATGAAAACATTTGTGTCTTATTGTTATCCTTCTTGTTAGATTTCTAGTGAAAAAATTATGAATTTACAGCCTGGTGTCAAGAGAAAGAGAGGTGCCTTGCATCTTTGATGATTAAACCATGTTGTCATATAGGGGGCATCAGGAAGTCTGGTTGGGGCCTAGGGCTATGGAGTGATTCACACCGCTTATCTGTGATGCTCTGTTCCTCTGTTTACATATGAAGAGTTCTTGCTGTCCTTGATGATTACAAGGAGATACCTCTGTGCTTCTTGTCACATAAACAAACAATGGGTTTGTGCCAACTTAAATGATGCCCCTCTACCTGTAACCAATGGGGCCATCTTTGTATTGTTACCTGCATCTATGTCATTTTGGGTATATAATCCTCTGCCCTTCCTGTTTGGGGCAGAGAGCAGCTTGGTTTGTGGACAATCTATTGCTTAGTACTTTTCCTCAATGTTTATTGCAATGAACACTTGAGCTTTTCTTCCTCACTTGGACTTCACTCGTGTGTTCTTCATCGGGCCAGGGGACATGTGAGCCATGATTTGTGGAATAGCCACACTGCTGATGAATAGTTGTATGTCTCATCTTGCAGAGGTAGTTTATAGGATTCATCTGTTATTCTGATTTGACCATATTCTAGCACCTGCAGAAAGTAGTCCTTTTATAACCACATATTATTTGGAAAGTTTCCATTGTGTGTCTTATTTGAAAGCTGGTAATTTAAAAGAGACATGTCTTAAAATCAAACATCTATTTCACCTCTGAAGGAGAATCAATGAACTCATTCTAGGTTGCAGTTATAAAATACCAGAATGATATTTCTCATTTTGTGTCATTGCCATTGGATATTAATCTTTGAAGACGAATGTGTATAACGTAATTACACTTTCCCATTAAAATATCAAAAAGCCAGTTGCTTTCACTTCATAATGATATGTTTCCATGCAAAAGAGAGAGAGTTGATTTCCCCCCTAATTAAGGACAAGATAAATATTGATCATTCTAGCAAAATAGCCCAGAGAGTAAGATATGAAGTATCATGAGCCTAGTTTCATTCATGGAATCAAACTTTTTTGCCTCCCTTTCTCACTAGCCCACAGTGCCTCCCAAACATTGTCCAAAGAGGTGAAGAGACCTCCAGGAACAGCACTAGGTGAAGGTGGGCATCTGCAGTGGAGTGGAAGCAATCATAAAAAATGTATACCCATTTCTTCACCAGCAGAAGTGCCCTTGTGCTGGCAGAAAGTAAAGTTTGCATTCACACAAATGCTACCTCACCAAAGTCAATGGCAAAATCAAGCTTCATTATTTTCAGTAGGAGTTCAGTTTTCATTCAAAGCTAATACAGTGGGAAGGTAACAGCATTCCATTAGCCTCAGCATTTAGTCATGCTGGCCGCATGGAGTTGTCTTTGGACAGTGCTGGCTCTTTGGCTTGGAAACGGAGATGAGCACTGCCCCCTAGAGTTGGATTCAACTGGCTTTTGAGCAGTGGAAACCTTTACCTTTACCATGTTTGCTGAGTGCAAAAATACTGTTTCCCCCATAGAGATTATCAGTCCTGATGTGTTCAATGGACTATAGGTTTGCTAATTCAGCAGCATATCCTTCTCTGGAGTTCATTAGGTGGGTCTGAATGGTGATACTATAAGTCAACTCACTAGGAATCTACATGGCATCTGTGTTTGTAGTCACGATCATAGGATTTGTAAAATATGGACTTTTTACTTCACGAAAGAGCTTTTTAAAAGCCACGTTTACATTTGCCCCCCAAGCCAGAAATAACGAGGCGGACACAAGTGTTGGGTTTAACTATAGGGCCACTTTATTAACGGACAACTTTAGCTGGAACCAACGGCAAGGGCAAAACAGAATTGCGTTATGGTCAAGGCCAGAGGTCAAGGACCCCTCCCTTACCTTGTCAATAGGGCGAGCCACCCTGCCCCAGGTGGGAGCCCACTGCAGGGGCTACCATCCGACCGGCTAGCCATTGCGAGACAACCCTGTAGCCCCATCCCCCAAGCCGCAAGGCTCAAAGAGAGGACCTAAACAGGGCCGTCCCGAAGGCAGTCCGTTTTCCCCACCCCATGCCGCAAGGCACAAAGGCTGTACTCACAGGACCCCTTAAACCCCAAATATGGGTGTCAGCTGGTGCTCACCGGACCACAATCTGTATACCGCATAGCAACCTGCCTAAATGAAAGTGACCGACCTAACTAACACGACTCACCCCCATAAATACCTGCACTTAAACACAGCAAATTTACAGATCAGAGTATTCTGATCTGTAATTTGTTTATGCCTAAACCATGCCAGGCACAATATTTTTTGAGAAGGAAAAGGTGGCTCAGAAGACCACTCGTAACTGAGCTGAGAGTGAACTTCTGAACTGCCCCCCCCCATCTGCTGCATCTGGGCAAGGCTGAGATACAGCAAATTTAGACAGAAGAGGCTTTGCTGTGACTCAGCTGGGGTGAGACATGGTGATTGGGGATCTTAGCATCTGAACAACCCTATTAAGCAGGTGTTCACATTGTTCCACTGGAGTTGACCAAATACAGATCTGTGTTTGGCTCCCAAAGTAATCATGAATATTGAGCACATCAGAAGGAGTCTACACAAGACCCCTCTATACATTGACTGGAAGCACAGAGAGGTGCAAGGGGTACAAGCATGGTGGCATTGCCCCTGCAACACTATGATGGCCAGGTCAACTGTACAGCGCGACCATGCTGAGGAAGTGTTCATGTGTATGCTCCTTCCCTGTGTTCAGGGATGCTACTTTCTGGATGTCGCTGATCATGTGAAGGGAGCATTAGCATGGACACATTCTCCACAACTAAGCACCATGCTCATTTGTTAGCAGTCATGCAGAGATTGGAGGCAAGGCCAACACCATCATGCCTGCTCTCCCTGTTTTCATGTCCAGTCAATGCACAGAAGGCTTTCAGCTGGTGAACAAATGCACTCTGAAATTAGTGGCACCTCTGCTATAAACGATCATTGTAGATGTGTTCTTTTTGGGCTGGTAATGGAGGTAGACTGGACCAGGTACATACAGACTGAGTAGCATGACAGGTCTTAATATAGAAGTTAGGTCATGTACATTCCCTGTAGGTCACAAGAAGCATACCAGACCATTTGTTCCAAGGCCAAGTATTACAATATATGTGTGGTGTATTCAATCTGACAATGTATGTATGTGAACTCACTCATTGAATCACCATGTGAAGCTTTCATCCTGGGCTAGGATCCTGTCACATGAGCTCGACGATGACCCTTCGCTTTCCTCGTCGCTCAAGCTCACCCTTCTGCCGTATTCAGCCACCCTGTCTGTCGTTCCCTTTTTAGACTCTGGAGCATAGGCCTCAGACACCTGGACGTGGGGGAAGGTTACGCCACCGTTCCCTCCGATCCGACCCTGCTGGCTGGAGCCCGTCACTCTCTCTGGCAGCAGCTCTTAGCCAGGAGTCATCCCCAGCCGTCTCCTTCCTCCCCCCTTTTATCCTTCCCTCCTGCCTTCCCGTGCTCCCTGCTCCTCCCCTGGCCCTCCGCCCACTCTGACCCCGCCCCCGTACATAAGCTTCCACGCCGTTCCCCTGGTGTGGCTCCTTCCTCTTCCCTTGTCTGAGTTTCTGGCCATTGC